>NC_092205.1:34607993-34707379 GCF_043381705.1 Parasteatoda tepidariorum
GCTCTCCATCGTAGTTCTTCAGGCAAATGATGCCTAGAGGTCATTATTACGAATTGGCTATCTCAGATTTTCAATGTCGCAATCACAGTAAAATTTGTGTGCTTTCTCTCAAACTTGGACTTTTATGCTCCAGGCAGATGACGTAAGCCGAGTGCAGCGCCACTAATTTGCATATTGCAATTTTACTCAGCTACTCTTAGTGGACAACATATGCAAATTTTGCACGGTTTGGCTTACTTTTGAAAGAGTTATCGCTATTTTTGTGATTTTTCCTTAATTTATGATAACCAGTGTATTAATCTCACGTAGTTCGACTGTGAGATTTTAATTTTAGATACAGTTCAAAATGCATGTTTAAGAAAATGGGACTGAACAAAGAATGCGTCTTTTCAACTTCCAACCCAAATTCAACAATTATACGAAGAATTTCGTAGTCCTGAACTTCCGATGTCTGGATTTAGACGATCTCTACGTGTCTAGAACTCTAAACGATGAATGGTTTTTAAAAATCTAAATTCGCACACCTAATTTAATATTGTTATCCGTAACCACCTTGTAAAAACAACTGAAAGACAAAAAAATTTTTTAAAAAAAGACTTAATTTTGAAAACTGTACTAAGTGATTTTAGGAAAATTAATTTATTTCCTAAAATCACGAATGAAGGAAATGAATAAAGTAAGATAAATTCTGACATCTCGTTAAGAATTTATTTGGGTTAGTTAGTCTTTATACAAATAGCTATATTAGTAGATAGGAGCCATATGCTAAGTCCAGTTTTTTAAACACGCATTTCGAGCAATGTGAAGTGTCAATTTTCTTAAACATATATTTTGAACTGTGTCCAGAATAAAAAGTTCACGAGTCGTATCTGAAAAGACGAGTTGTTTCTAAGCATTACCAATATAATCAATTGGAAAGCAAGTTTCTCAGATTTAATATCTTGTGAACAGAAAATTAATAATACTTTTACTTCATTTTGGGTGATGAAAAAGTGTTTCAAGATTAGGTTGATTTTTATTAGACATAAATTGTGAAAATAGCATTTAGCATTAACTTTTCAAGAGTATGGCATTTTGAACAAATAATTTATAGATTCAAAATGAATTCATGAAGACATGTCCTGCCACAAACACATTATTCATAGTTACAATGCATTTAAACGATATTGGGAAATATATTTAGAATTCCATTTTTAAAATTATTTTATGTTTCCAATATTCATGTGGTTTGAATGTCTACTATGTGCTTACTAGTACTAAAAGTGTTTACAAATGCTAAAAATATTTACTATTGCTAAAAATGTTTACATTATCTGATAATTAATAATGTAATAGATTATTATAAAAATAATATAAATGCATATCCATTTAAAACTAATATAATTCAATTACATTACAATCTAATTATTTAAATTTATTGTGTAAATTTTTTTGAAAATGGCAGACAAAAATGAGAGTTTATTTCGGTGTCAAAAACAGTTTAATATTAAACGATCTATTAAGAAAAATAGTTTTACCCATAAATTTCATGACAGAAAATGCATTTAAATCTCAAGAAAACAATAAGAGACAATTGCAACAAAGCATCCATTTAACAATCACTTAGCAAAAGTTCGAAACATATAAACAATGTCTTTTTACTATTACAATGTTCGTAGCAAAAATCCATTTAAACAATGCTAGGCGTTATTTTAAGATTATTATTGTTTCATGACCTGTTCAAGCAAGAGACAATGAATTTTAAAGTGAAAGTTTTTTTTTTAAGTAATTTTTGTAAAAATTCCCGGAAGACAATTTTAATTTTTTTTTTATTTTAATAATTGTCGAAAAGAAGAGTTATGAAAAGGAAGCAAGTAAAAGAATATATAATGACGCAATAGACAATCAGAAATTTTTTTTAAAAAAAGACTATACCCCAAAGCGTTTAATTTTTGAAATAAATATTTAGTATTCGTGACAGTTATTAAAATTATATCTTACAAGTTGCTTCTGTTGTTATTTTTCTAAAAAGGTAGGAAAGAAAGATAATGTTTTTATTTTCATAAAAAAGTAGCCTAATATAATGATAAAATGCACAGTTAAAATTTTTATCAAACTCAATTACTTCGCGAGAACCGTGGTGACACAGGGGATAGAGCGTTCGCCTTCCAATGAATTGAACCGGGTTCGAATCTCAGTCGATACGAATTCCACAACAGTCTCGCACCTACTACAGTGCTGACGTAAAATATCCTCAGTGGTAGACGGATCAGGGGTTATAGTCCCCTTGCCGTCAGGCTAACCACGAGAAGTTTTAGTAGTTTTCCTCTCCGTGTAACGCAAATGTGAGTTTGTTTCATCAAAAACTCCTCCACGAAGGCAAATTTCTCCCCAATACTTGATTCAGAAGTTCCCTTGTCTTTTGGCTTGGATTCAAAATTACAAGGCCACACAGTTTCTGAGTTGAGTTGTCGTAACCCCAGAACTGGGTCTGCTGTTGAACCACGGATATAAAATAAAATTATTTCAAGAGACTTAACTTTTTAGCGAAAATATTTCACACTCTAGTTAATTTTTAAAAATGATTTTTTAAGCGTTGCTTCTGAATTGTTCATTTATTTTAAAAAAATATCAGCCAAAAAAGAAGTATTCATTTTGGCTAAAAATTTACTTTATTTGATACAGCGGAAAAATATTAATTAAAAAAAGTTAACACCGTGGGACATTTAATTACCTTGAGAGAGATATATTGTACTGGCGTAAATTTTTCAAATGTTTTCTTCGACTTTGTTTCTTAGGTTTAAATGTTTCCGAAGGCAGCAGGAGAAAATGAGAGTTAACTTTGGTCACAAAGCAGTCTGATATGAAATGATACAGTAGGAATTAAAAAATAAATATTATCAATCTCTACATTCCAATCTCAACCGAAAGAGAAATTAATAATTAAAAATTGTTTAAATTAAGAGAATTGGATACTTGCACTTCAAGAAGATCATGTATACCTATGTGACCTATGACGTTAACACCAGCTGATCGTTTATAAGCAAAATGGCATGTTAAATACAGCGCCATATCACATCGAATTTATTGAAATATAATTCTTTCTCGTCTACGTGTTTTACTTAACTGAGATTTATAATTTGTTTATGTATTTTTTGTAACCGTAAAATATTTTTTTTTGTGTACCTGGCAACTTCAATGCATAGCTAGTTTGTTTAAGTTCTGCATGGTTTCATGCCTGTGTTTTGTGTTAACAAATATTTTTATTTATTATTATTTTTATTTTTTTTATTTCAAATGAGCTGCACAATCGGTCTTGCCGATAAGCAGACCTAGTGCGTTCTCCAGAGGTGGTATCCACTCTTTCAGGACCACCACAATGGGTGAGATACCGTTGGTCATGTTAATTTGGACGTCTAGTTTCTGCCACACTAGATGGCAGCACCGAGACTCTATTTGGATGCTAAAGTGCACTAGGAATTTAATTTTGCCGGAAATGCCAAGAGCCAATAAGGCACTCCAGGGATCTTTTACATGCCGCATAATCATACGACATGGCCGCTGAGGATTTTCTGCATCCCGAAAATCCGGTGTCTGGGCCGAGGATCGAACCCACAGACTTGAACTCAGAAGGCCGACGACAAACCAGCTGCGCCACCCAGCCACGTGTTAACAAATATATAGTGAAAGAATTGAAATCTTTGTGAAATAATCTTTGTGTAAGAACATAGAATGTGGCACTTAAGAGAATTGATACTTTACGGGCTTGGCTTACTCGAAATAGAAGGGAAAGAACAGTTGATAACGTAAACAAATGCCACGTTTCAACAACCAATGAGAATCGAGAAACCTACACTTCGTCACTTGCTGGTAACCCATTGTTAGAAAGCATCTAACAATCGATTAGTAATAGTAAGAAAAACTGAATTGTTAAGATCCTTTAACTATCACATTGTTTGTTACTGGCAACAATGCACCGAAACGATATTAATTAAAACAATAAGAATACAACTTTAAAATTATTTTTGTTTACTGGTGAGGACAAACAATGAAGATTTTTGAATGGGTAAGTTCTTTAGTAGATTTTGTTTTTAGATTTCTAAAAAATAATTTAAAAACAAAAAATTTTTCTTTTTTTGACAAATGGCCTAGTGAATATTTTGAGGTAGATATTTTTGTCTCAACTTTTACCTCGTACTTTATTTCTCAGTTGTAAATTTTTCTAAAAATAAGCAGTAAATAAAATTTATTTTCTCTAGCGAAAAAGGGGTCCATTATAAGTAGTGTTGCAATTGAAAGTTAAAACAATTTTTAAAAAAATGTGCACAGGTGTGTGAAAATTTTGTATTTTTTAAATAAATAATTTGCAATAGTTTCCCATCTTTCAAATAGTACCTTAGACTTTCTTTGTTTCTGAGTTTTAAATATTCTTAATAATAGATTTCAAAAAATTTTTTTACTTTAGTTAAAAAGTGTTTTAATATGTAATAACATAATAAACGTTCAAAAAATTTGCTCCACGGAACTTTCACTTTCTTGAAATAAATATTTATTACTCGTTCAGTAATAATACTATTACTGCATTTTTTCAGTAATAAAACTATTTTTACTGAAACTTTATTTATTATCAATTTTGTCATTTTTAACCCTTTGGCGCAGATGGGACACCGGTGTCGCTTTATATATTTTTCTGACGCTCTAACTACAAGCAAAAATATATTTTGGCTGTAGTTTTTTTAATTATAAAAAACAGTCTTGTAGAGTTACTAAAAACATCTGCTAGATTATTTGAATTATATTTGTACCAAAATATAAATTCCAAAAAAAAAAAAGTAGTTTGAAAAAGAAATTGTTTCATTCATATTCAAAAATTTATCAATAATTGATTTCGTAATTTAATTACTTCTCGCTCCCGTGAAATTTCCGGCCTTCAGTAGTACCGCGCGAATAAGAATAAAACTAATTCATTTCTTTTGCAAGGAAAAAATATTATTTCTCATTTTACACACCAGATGGCAGTACCAGGATATTTTCAAGGTAATTGTATAGATAGTTAGTTTGTTCTAAACTAGATGTCAGCACAAATCAAATACGCGTATTTGGCAAAATAGGCACTTTTATGATCGTTTTCTTGAAAATCAAACGATTGTTAAGGGGTTAAGGAATTTCCATAATGAATAATGTTTCCGTTGTTGTTGTCATAGGCCATTAAGGCAATGGGTGCGATTGTTTTATTTTTTCCAGTGGCGCCATCTATGACCAAGAATATGACATCTGCCACACCCGTTTATAGGACGGACTCATTCATTCATCCACAGATGGTAATTTTAACCTGAACCAGAGAACGATCAACCTCCAATTAAGGAATCTCAACCCTCGGAGATATAATTTTTTATGGGAACATGGAGGACTTTGTGACCGGACAGATTTAACGCACACCAGTCACCATTTACTACACGGATAGTCTTCGGCCGGCTGGATTCGAAAGCCCAGCTGTGCAACCAGCTCAAATAATGTTTCTCTTAGAGCTAAATAACTGGAAATATGAGAAATTATTGTTTGGAAGTGAGCCGGATTTAGAGGATTTTACCTTTACCGCAGAAACAGACACTGGTATTTAATGCTGCATTTCATAACTATAAATTTTTAAAATGCTAAATACAATAATTTTCACTTATTTTGACTTAAATTAATACAAAATAAGGAAGAAAAAAAAAGAGTATAAGTAATTTCACGAGTAGTAATCTTGAAAATGGTGTTTCGAGTTGTGTTAAGCTCATTCTATGGCAATCTATGGTCACTTTCTTACCGAGCCATTGTTTTTAACTGGATAAGCTTAAGACTCTAAAATATCATCGGAGAGACATTAATGATGTTGAAGAACCAAACTCTAAAGTGACGTCGGCAAAGAAAGAGTTGTCTTATCTATTTCAGTAGTAAATATTTCCAAAAGTCTGGAGGATGAGTTTTGCGAGTTCTGGACAGCATAGGATGTCCTCTGGTGATGATCCGAATTTAAAAAATGCAGCTAGAATGGCCTGACAGTTGAAATTGGGTTTGGGGGCAATGTCTGCATATAGTGTAGAATCTGGAGTATAGGGTAGAATGGTCTTGCATGGAGATATCAGTGGGCTTGAAGTGTCCTGTACCTTAGTCTGGCAATTGCGAATTAGAGGCTTCTAGGGCATTTGAGATCTGGAATTGAAAAATAATAGTTTGCGCTTGGTAATTGCATTTGCGTCTTCAGAGGTAACGATGAGGAACTGATCCAAATCTCTGCCAGCTTTAACAAGTATTGTGAACTCATTCCCGTCAATACCCATAAAGAAAAGAAAAAATCCACTGGAAGGTGCAGCTTCTTTTTATTATTATTACTTGCTTCAAAGAAGATAAAATAAAATCTATTTTTCCAGCGTTTCCCATTTTTTCCGGCTAAGGAATCTCATCCTTTGGCAGAGCCCCAAATTTATGGATAAAATTAGTACCTCGGACTTCTATTTAACGAACTTCCATTTTGCGAATTTCTCTGTATTGCGATTTATTTCGAGGAGCCAAGAACATTTTAGAAATTTCTTTGTAAAATATCTTCCAAATAGCGAAGTGAGTTTTCTATTTAACGAACTTTTCTTTGAGATCCACTTTCCCTATTTCTCAAAATATTTTAGAACATTTCAAACTTGTTAAACCATTTAATGAAGGAAATTGATTTTTGAAGTCACTTACTTTTAGAGAAAGCAGTAAAATCACTTTCCCTTTTTGCTTGCATTTCAAACGAAAAACTCAGACAACATTAAAGGATTTTATCAGTAGCAATTAAACTTAAGAACGTATGTGGTAATCTATGTTTAAAATTACTTTTACAATAAATCTAGCTTTTCTTTTAGTTGAAAATGTATGTGGCATGATAGTGTAACACAGGATAATGTTAGGCTCTATTCTTGCTTTCCATGCAGATTTATTTTATGGTAAAGATTTACAAAATAAATAGTAGATACCAGTTTACAAGATAACGGTGTATCAATTGCTATTTTAATTATGACTAGAGCTTAATTAAAAACCTTTTTTGTATTTAAATATTTCAAAAGGCGATTTTCTATGTAATGAGTTTTCCATATAACGAACTTATTATTGGGATCCAGCGACTTCGTTCAATAGAGGTCCGGTTGTAGTTGTAAATATACCAATCAACGAAAGGAGATTTATTATTTTGATATTTCGTATGAATAATTTTTTTCATTAATCATTTTTGGTTATAAAATTATAAATTTTATGACAAACAGTTGGATTTGATGATCTAAAGTGGCATCGAGGCTCTGATTTTGTTTTTGTTGTATTCATAAGCTGAAATTGAATAAAATAAGCCAAATTATAGTTTTCAAAAAAGAATCTATTAACATTGAGAATGGTTATCGGAACAACATAATAGGATATGGTCTACTTTGAGTTTCAAAGTTCGAGCGAAAAAAATGGCGTAATCATTTATAAATGCATATTCTTTTCATTATTTATTCAATATACTGTTATTGAAATCAATATTTTTTAAAAAGATTTTATTTCTTTTTTTATTGATATTTTACTTAAATAATTTCATAAAAATAATCAAAATATCAAATAAATGATGATTTATGGTTAGGATATTATAATTATGACACGTTACAAAAATCATTACTAGTTTCAAATATTTAAACTCGCGGGTACTCTGTGAGCCTTTCACGGAACCCGAGTGCTCCACGGAACACCATTTGGGAACACCTGTATGAATTGTTCACCTTTATTGTTGATGTTGTTGACTTATGTCTGTTTAGGCAGAGGGGGTGCGATAGTTCTTGTTTTCCAGTGGCGCAGTTTTGCAACTCAACAGATTTAACGTGCATCAGTCACTTTACTACACGGGGAGTCTTTGGGCGGCGGGGTTCGAACCCACGAACTCTCGGACATGGGCCCAGCCTACTATCCCGACCTACCTTTATTGTTCCCCGGATCATTGTGGAATCTGGTCCCTCATTTTAAAATCTGGGTTTTATAAGTTATAAATTCGCCATGCCATCAGTTTATCCAAAGCAAAATATTTTTCCATACCAACAATAGTGTGTTTCAATGAGCACAGTAAAAAATTAAAAAAAAATCTTATAAAAACAATAACAATTGATGAATATGCTGAAGCAGTTTATTTCTAACAAAAATAGAACAAGTACAACGATTTTAACATTTAAGCTTACAAATACAATACAAAATAATTTGCATACGGACAGTCATTTTGTAACATTTAAGCTTTATAATATATCACACGACAACATAGATATCGAACAGTAAAGATTGTTCTTAAAACTATCACATTGAGATATTGATATATATGTGTATAAAATTTGGCACTAATACAAAAAGAAAAATAGCACAAGTATTGGCGCGGCACATCACAATAATTAGCGATTGAATTCCGACATTTGATTGTACTTGCTTACTTTTTTCCCCACTGTCTAAAAATATCACAAATTTGAATCTTTGATCGTGATTGAAAGTGATAATGCAATATTTGATATATTGCTTGCATGAAAAAATTTAAAAAAATTTTAAACAGTTTTTTTTAAACCAAAAAATTGTAACTTTATAATTTGAGATTCATAAATACTTCATATAAACAGCACTTCTTCATAATATTTCATGTGAAAAATGGAATCTAATGATAAATGGACAAAATTTTATATTTTTAAAATCACTCTGTATTTACATTAATTGATCATATTATTATGTTACAAACAACGCGGAGCATTTTAAACAATTTTAAAAGTGGCAAATAATTCGGAAATATATGCTTAACTCTAGATAACTAAATTTAAATCAGTGTTAGTTTGTAACTAATCATTCGATTGAAAGACTAGGAATTAGAAACAAGTATATTTATATATTTCCTCAATTTATTTCAAGTAAATTAACTCAACTTTAAGACTTCCATTAAAAAAATAGAAATATGGTAAGAATTATCGTTTGCACTCGTGGCAAATATTGAAAATGTGCTTTCCCCAAACAGCCCTGCTACAACAGTAGCATTTGTATGATAGGCGACTGATTAGATGGAAAGAAAGTACAAATTCTGCGTTTGCGATAAAAGGCAGGAAAACGCAAAAATGCACACAGTGGCCAATTATGGAATTGGCGCAAACTTCTGCATGTTGCAACAAAATATTTGACTGTTAGACAACGATTGCAACAAATTTCAAAAAGTATCAAGAGTACAGCAGTAATAATCACCTTCAATTAACTCATTTTACTGGTTAGGTATTGTGAATGATCTAGTGTGAAAATAATTGGTACAACTCGAACAGTCAAAACCGGCAGGGCTCGGTAGTCTATCAGACGAATGTTTAGTTATCTAGGGTTAATAAACAATAAAAATTGCAATGCATGTGTCTAGCTAAGGAATTGACAGAGCAACAGCACTTAGCAACAACGAGAAATCGTTAAATTAATTTTAAAATATGGTGTAAAAATTTTGATTTTGTTCATTTCTGAATATAATTATAATCCATTTGATCATTTTCACATTAAAAAAAATCTTTAAACATTAAAAAAAACTAAATGGTTAAAAAAAAGAGGGAAAAAAAAGTCGCAAAATCATATTTCTGCGAGAAAAACACACAAACGGTATCGAAATCAAACAAATCACTATTGAGGAATCATGGCTGAAAACAAAAACCTGTTTGATTGCCGGAAGAGTCACAGAAGCGTTGAAAGGTGATTTCATCGGTTTCCCTCTGAAGTTTCATCGGGCAATCAAACTGGTTTTGCTATTTTTCATCCCTACTTCACCATTAATTTGTAGATTTCAATAGCGTTTTTGCTTTCTCCTCACTTTTCGATCGATTTGCAACCGCTGAAGTGTCCAAAAATACATAAAGGTAGAACACTCTACCTAAAAAAACTTTCAAATAAAATTTTCATTTAAGCATCTCAAATCATTTCCTCAAACATTTTTAGATAGAAATTAATCAGAAATTACAGGTTTACAACGTAATCTGTATTTTCTAGTGCATTTCTTATAATATATTTTCAAAACGAAAGAAACTTTTTCACCAACTCATTTTAAATTAAGGAAAATCATAAAAATGAATTTATTGAAATAATTCCTCAAATATACTTCCCCATTTAATATCAATTGTAAACATTTCTGCTATTAAATTTCCTTTGAGGATTAGGCGAAAACCATGGAAAATGCTTATATCAAATTTTATACCACCCTTTGAAGGTTAAATGCTGTAATTCTCTTGGACGGTTTAATTTAATGCACGTTCTTTCACTAAATTTAAAACTTATATCATGGTTTTGAAAAATTTATCCTCGCAGTAAAGGGTATGGAATTAATGTAATGTAATATAGTGAATCGAAAATTTACAAAGAATCCAATTTATTTCATTGCTAAGCTTCAAATAGTTAAGGTTAATAATAGTATAAAAAGCTCAAGCTTGCAAAAAGTACTAAAGCGTAAAAATTTATATAAATATTTATATTAAGACACAGATTCTGTTGAAGTTCAACAGTGTTTAAATAAGAATTAGTTTATATTATCAAAGGATAATAAGATTCATTAAAACACAGTTAAAGCATGCACACACAGCATGCATTCATAGTAATGAATTTAATAATAACCAATAAATTTAAACTGACATGAAAAATGTGTTTCAATAATTATACCGGCTGGATACTAAAGATGAACTCGAGCTCGTTTTAGGAGGTCCGAGCCTGAAGAATTTTAATCCGAGCCCAAGAAATAAGTTGGATAAAGACCAAATTTTGCGATCTGGTTACTCGGCCTTCGATGTCTAGACAAGGAAATTAGTAAATTAAAAACGTTTGTATTATCAAGCTGAGAAAGAAAAGCGAAGAGAAAAATGGAACCAACTGAAATTCCGAGATGACAAAAACTGATGAAAATATAAAGCAAAATAAATAGATTTGACAACTAGTGTTAACCTCACAAAGGAAAAGCCGTGAACAGAAAAAGCAGATCGCTGTAAATGTTTATACCTTATAAATTTAAAATTTTTTATGCTTAATAAATGTTTGTTTAAAAGTTGTAAGAAAGTTTATGAAATTTTTATCAAAAATCCGAGCTCACCCGAAATTTTTTATCAGTAGACGGGTACCGTCTCCTCTCTAATATAAACTTAATTAAAAAATAAACACAACCCCTGTATTTCTCAATATTTTTTGTAGGTACAATAATGCTATTAGTGGAAGTAATTTAAGGTTACCATTTGGAAGATTTATTCTATTTTCTATACCAGATATTTTATATTGGGATTTTTGGAAATTTCTGCCAATGTTTGGTGGGTGACATACGAACATATCTGAATATATCAAAATATTATTTTATAATATCTTATATAAAATAGATTTTGCATTAAAGTGGATGTTGAAAATGAATATTCAACTTTGCCAAAATTTAAAAGGTTTAAAATGTAAAGAAAAGCACACACGAAAGCTAGCGCATTTGCACGGAAATATATTGAAAACAAATCGAGTTTTCTTTAGGCAGTACTGAAACTATGATTACCATTACAAATCAGCCAATAATTCAGTTAGTTAAAGTAGTTGAGATTTTTGAATTTTAACAAACAATATCGTAATTGAGAACTGCAAAACTGCCAAAGTTTTAAAAAGAAATTTAAATTTCGGAGAACATTTTACAAAACACGGTAATGCAAATAAGATTTCAAGAACATGTATTAAAGCTGTGGAATTTTCCAAACGTGCAATTTCGCAAAATTTATACTAATCTATAACATATTTCATTATAATTTCTAAGTAATTATGAAAAACAATTTTCATATATCACCATCAAATATAAATAATTGAATACTAAACTAAAATAAGTGAATAGTTCAAGTTTTAAAATAATCATACTCTACACTCTGTTCTACATACAACATCAAAAGCTATTATGAGATCTACAAAATGTTTTTAGTGTAAACACTTATTAAATCGACACACACTCACAATAACATGGAAGACTAATGTCTCTATGATATATTTTTCAGTTATCTAGAAAGACATCTTAAACATGCATATAAATACATTTAATATCACATATAACTATAAAACCATAACACCAACTTTCGATTTAATTTTCAATAGCATGAAATTCTTAAACGACCAAGAATGTATTAACTATCGAGTTGTATACGACGTATTAGTTATGTTCTAGAATTATGCGTGAAATATTTTTTATACGCCAGGAACATGATATATTTGTTTTATTTTTTTAACAATTAAAATTACTTATACGAATAATTTTATCTCTTGCTTTACAGCAATTTTTTATTCTAACATTTTACGACGAAACTTTTTCTGATAATTTCAAAATTAGATATTATTATTAACGACAATTAAATCAAACTAAACTGAATCAAAATAAAACATCTAATATCACAAGTCAATATCAAATTTTAAATAAATAATAATATCGATGATTAAATAAACGTATAAGAAATGTTTAATGACATACCATAATTCTTTTGAAGATAGTGTTATAAGTCCAGTTTTAAAATAAATTTTCGCTTAAGTCGCCAAACATAAACCATTGATAACACATTTTACTTATATTTTAACCTATTACCAGCAAAAAAACTGTTCAGTGGGCTAGAAAACTACAATAAATCTATGAAAATTTTAAACACATAAAACTAATGAATGTAGTTTGTTTATTCAAAAAGCTCCTGGCTGCCTACTGCTACAAAGCATGTAGAAACCTACATGTCCGAGGGGTATTGTTCTTCCGCAAAATATTCTAAAGCTAATAGGTAGCGGGTACGTATTCCGACATAATCATATAGCTCTGTCCTTGTGCTGTCGCTTCTCTATTTGGCGCTATTTGTCCTTTAATTTGACGAGGTTTTATAAGCATAAGTGCAAAGGATTCATGCAAATGTAATACCTTATCTTAATCGCAGGATGAAGAAGACAGTTTGGTAAGTTACGCCGTTCAGATTGCTTCTTATCAACAATCCAGCATTCTTTCTCTATAGAGATTAGTAAATAATATAGATTACAAAAGGACGTAACAAAGAAAAATGTAAGTTACATTTAGATTTATGAAAGGAATCGAACCCGCTATCTCTAAGCTTCATGGCTTTTGATAGAAAGATGCTGTCTAGAAATATGCAGGATTGGAAATGAAACTGATATTTTATTACCTTTTACGCTTAAAAGAACAAAATTTTTTTAAAGAAAATAATTAAAATCACTGGCGATGTTTATGAGTTCCCCTGCTGTTTCACCTAACTGTCATGGACATTACCGATTATTGTTGTATATGAGAATAAGTTTATTTCTACAGCTAACTGGTGAGTTTCCATTGCAATCTTAGTTTATTTTAAAATTCCTAGCATGCGGGGAGTGAGGAGAAAAATCCATTGCATCATATTAGCTTGGTGATAAAGTAAAGTAAAATTACAAAGCGACGAATATGGTACGGGGATTAGACGACAAGGTAGATGACTAAACTTATATAAACATTCAACCTACCTCTCATTCAAATATGATAGACTCCAAGTGTACTTTTTACTTACACATTGGATTATTGATTGGATTGAGGTGTGAAGTTACATACAATTGTAATACATAAACTTAAGAATAGACTTTGGATATTTAAATAACTCAATAATAGAAAAAAAATTAGCTTTTCGGAATGGTAAAAACTCGATCAAAATAATAAATTATAATCACGGAAAGCTGTAAATACAATAAGATCCGGGACAAAATATCAAAACAAGTTAAAAACATGAAACTCATTTATTTACAATGTAATTCGTTTATGCAAAAAACTGAACTAAAAAAGAAAAGCTGCTTAAAAAATATATATTCATTATTTATTAAAAATATGTATGAGTAACTGATTTCTCTCCCAGATCCCAGTCAAATTTTGGGATAGGCGTAAGTATAAAGTCACACAAAAACTATTTCTAAACTTATGTATTTTTTGCTCGTGAATGAAATTCTTCGATTAGCAATCAACTATTCAAATTGTCTTTATCTTTGAGATTGCTAAATTTAAATTTTCCTTTCTGAATCAAACTGTAGTATCCGAATATGATTTTTGATTGGTTTCATCGAAAATTTATTGATCAATTTCTTGAATGCGAAAATGGCCAATTTCGCTGTCCAGTAATAGACAAACCATTAAATGAGGCAAAACCAAATAAAGAGATAGCCTCTGAGAAAAAAGAGCACAGATACCGTTATTTCATGCCTCCAGTAAATCTCAGTACAAATCCAATTGATCCCGGTATTTCCATTGATAAACAAGAAAAAACAAATACCAAGGAAGAGGAAATAAAAACAGAAAACGTAACATTTTCAACAACTAATCCTGCCGAATTCTCGAACCCTGAGCTTTTGAAACGCATTAAAAAGTTTTACATCGTAACTTCTAACAAGAAAACAGACGCGGAAGTTTTGAAATTCAGCGCAGCTTTCATAAAAGGTGTTTACTCTCCCAACATTCGCAAATTTTTAGTTGTACCATTTCCAGATGATAACTCTTCTGGGGTCAGCATTTCCCATACCAACATGGACTTGAGTGATTCCTTACATAATCAAGCAAAGGATTTTGAGAAAAATTTGTCAAATGTCTACCAGAAAAATGAGAGCACTTTAAAAGATCCAGGTGAATATCTTGATGATGCCTTTGAGGAAGAGTACAGGTACAGCACCCCGTCTGAAAAGACAGAAAGTCCCCGAGATTCCTTAATGAAAAAACCTTTGGAGCGATATGGTGAAGAAAATTGTCGAGCGTTTAGAGATCGTTTAAGTTCCGTCTTACCGACAATAGATTCGTCAATCAATGAAAAAGAAATACATTTTGATGAAGCCGAGCAAAAGAATGATACGAGGAATCTTTGGCAACAATCTGAATCTGATGGTAGTTTGTGGTGTGATTTAGTTGACATTGAATTACCTGTTATTTGTCAAAGTGAGCGATCCAAGTTGAAGGAATTTCCTGAGGTTCAAGAAACGAAAAGTGTTTTTAAGATAATTTTCGAAAAGCTCTTGAAAGCAAAAACGCAAGATAGTTATAATGAGATGGATTATTACAGTAAAATAATGGATTAAAATTTGTTAAGAGATACTTCATAAATAAATTTAATTAAGATACAGTGATACTATTTAAAATTTAACAGACATTCATAAACAAAAGAAAATCTAAATATGTTTTTTCAGTAAAAGGGTATCCGATTTTCTCAAAATCAAAATTAGGCTGGGAATTATCTTTTAAAATCCTCTGTACTAAAATTTGGCTTTAGTGCACAGCATGTAACGATTGAATTGCAGCATGCAAGAAGGGTTTTCGCTCTGATAATAATTATAATATTTTTATTTTTCTCAAAAATAATTAGCAATTATCAAAATAATAGAACTGAAATTCTTTCTGCATGTAGCGATTCAATTGGTAAGTAACGGTTATATCTGAAAGCTGAATGAAAATGCCGACATAAAACTAAATTTATATCGAGGATAGTTAAGATTTTTCTTTGGAAGATTACTAATAAGCAACATATTGCGATTTCTACAATAAAAATAAAATGGTACTTCTGCAATAGCTAAGTACTAGGCGAAATTCCTTGCTCCAAGTGGCTCCAAGTTTTTAAAGTATTCTGAAGAAAATTAGTAGCGATATATCAGCTTAACGCATAAATGATTCTTCACAAAGAAGGCTGTTTGTGCAACCTATGATCGCTATACGCCAATCTTCGTTTTTGATTAACGGATAAGTACTTACAAAATTGTTGACTATCAAATTAATTCCATTACTATCTGCTTTAAGGTTAATTTAATGATTTTTTTAAAGTCTAACAATTGGTTAGGTGTATTGAAGCGAGGAAAGATTTCAAACTTTAGTTTTCTAGAAATTTATAAAATAAAAAAGAATTTTACAATTAGTTAGTTTATGAAGGCATAAGCGACAATCAAAAGCTTTAGAGATATTTTGAGAAAAAATATTTATAAGACTTATTAATTTCTCGATGACCAAAAGATATAAAAATGTTTTTAGTTTTTGATAATTTGCTAAAAGCCGTAAAAACAAATTTTAATAATGGTCAAAATAATACAAATTACAACAGAATTTCTAGCTTATAAAATAAATCCATTTCATTATAAGTGAGGTGGTGGGTCAGACAAGAGAAATACCGAAATTCGGACTGGTTTTCTAATTTTATTAAGGGCATTCTCATATTGGATCCTGATCATGCCAACTGTAACAGTCAAGGCAACCCAGTTTCAAAACCCTATTATTATATTTGCAATATATTTTATAACCTTCGTTGAACTTTTGGGTTCACGACTAATAATGTTCAACTCCGTAGATTTGTAATTTTGAACCAATCCAGAAGACAAGGAAAATTCTGGATCAGTACCCCCAGAGGCATGATTTGTTATGGGAACATGGAGGACTTTGCGACTCAACAGATTCAACTTGCATCAGTCACCATTTACTACACAGGGTGTCTTCGGCCGGCGGGGATCGAACAGATGACCTCTTGGACACGAAAATAAATGTATAGCTTGTCCAGAGGTAGTTAGAAATTACAATCTTCCAATTCCTTCCTTGGTGTTTATTTTCAGCTTCTCGCTAGCCAGTTTCTGGGTGTCGCTAAGACTTGTCTATTTCGGCATAGGATTAGATTTCTCTCTGATGCTCAGCAGTAAGAAACTATCCTCAGACGACAAAAGAACTTCTGAGTTACGAACGACAAACTCATCTTCATGGAATATTCTTTTTAATGAACATTTGTGTTAAAAGGAGAAGAAAACCATTCACGATTACCACGGTTAGAAACAGCATTTACAAGTTAATGCTGTAAATAATGGATGTAAACTAGGACCAGTATTTGAATCCAATTATAGATAAATCTAGGTCGCTTGTGTTTAACATGAATTTTTATTTATTAGATATCATTACTGCTATCAATACAAGGGTACGTTTCTTAGTAGAACTATACAGATTTTCGGCATATGCAAAAATACTAAGGGAATCCTCTATAGCAGTGGAATCTGCCGCTAAGAAAATGAATATCATAATCAATGAAGATAAAACAAAATCTAAGTATTCTGGTAAAGATTCTAATGATATTTTTAATACTTGAAACCTATAATTTTGAATGTGTGAAACATTTCACCTATTTGAGATCCGAAATTGTCAAAATGAAGTTAGTGTAAGAAATAAGGAAGAGAGTTTCAGCTGTTAATCGATGCTTTTATGGACTAAGAAGCCACTTAAAGTCTCATTTAATTGAAAGAAAAACTAAAATATTACTTTATGAAACTCTTAATAAAAATCAGTTTTAACGAATACTTCGGAAACATGGACCCTCAAACAAAAGATGAAAATGCTCTCTCGATATTTGAAAGGAGAGTCCTCAGGACTGTGTGACAATGGTGTATAAGGGGAAAAAACAACTTTGAATTACACTAGTTATATAAAAATGATAACAGCATAAAAATAAATAAATAAACGATGGACAGACTGTCTAGAACAATAATTTACCGTAATTAAAGTAAAGAATTGGATGCCAGTTGTCCACAAAAGGGTGGACTGGAAAAATATTCTAAAGAAGACCAATGCCCACTCTGAGCTGTTGATTAGTTTTCAAAATTTTATATTGATTTAAAGATTGAAACAAATATATCAGATGAATGTTTGTTGTTAATATCATTGAAATAAAGTACGATTATTTTCTGTGCATAAAATATATACTCAAGAAAAATATATACGGAAAATTTATACCTATATTTCACAAAAAATATGTAAAAAAAATATTTTGAACTTTTAGTGCGGAAATAAAAGAAAAATAAGGTTATTATATTGAACTTTTTACTTCAAGTAGGATAGAATTTATGCTATATTAATTCCCAAAAAATAATATCCATCCCAACTAATCAGCAAAATTATGATGAAAAGAGCTTCAACATAAAAAGGTACTTCAATCTAATAGAGCAGCCTTTGCGAGAAATAATTGTTTTAATGACGAATTTTTATTATTATTTTTTTTTCATAAAGTGTTCAATTTGAAAAATTATGCAGCAACAACGATTAGTGCTTATTGTTTGGCGACTTAAGAAATCATACCTCAAATATAAGTAACACACATCAATAGTGTATCGATATATGTACAAGTCTCTCACCATATCTAAAACAAGAGAAATTTAAAAACTAAAGGTACAGTAAACTGGGACAAATTTGCCAGATTTTTAAAAAATGATTTTTGGCGCTGTGACAAATTAATGAACGAAATATTAAGTGTGTGCCTAGAGGCCCTCTTGGCAAGAATGGAGTCCCAATTCAGGAGTTCCAAATTGAAGAGGCAGGCGAAAATTGTTCCATTTGAAACGGTGAGAAAGGGCGAAAAGACTCGATTAGTAGTCCTGTTTAAAGTGAGAAGGTATATGGCGATGCAAACTAGTTTAACTTCAAAACAAATCTCAAAATTTAATTTAAAAGCGCAATATGATACAACACAATATTTTATTCTGAAACATTCCTTTATGATATTAATAGTTAGGATAAGCTTTATATATTCATTAATTTTGTTCTTTTTTTGTTAAGGATTAAGGGCATCATAATACAGAAAACATCAATGCATGACAAACGGATTAAAAATGATTTTTCTCATCAATTATAACCATTTATTATTAATAATAATTGAATTAATAATAAGAGGAGATAATAAGAGATAACAAGAGATGTGCATGTGTCATTGCCCGATTTACATTTGTACGGTATTCCGCACACTTACGTTTTTTCTAAGGTTAAGTGCCATTGCATGGTACTCCTTACACTATGATGTCTTCTCATGGTTAAAAATCATTGCTCGGTGTACAATTGTCCAGTATTCTAAACACTGATATTTTTCTAATGTACCGTAATAGGTTATTGTTATAATGAGGGCAAAATAAGCCCGTTAAAGTGAATTGCATAAAAAAACTGAATTATTTAATAAAGTACTTATTTTTCTTTAAATAAAGAGAATAATGTTTGACTATTTTTTTAAAGAAAAAAATTGTGAGCTTACAAGCCAATTATGGTAATTTGAAGATCAACCAACTAAAATGGGAAAAAGCAACAACTCTTTTAAACCTTACCGCCTGAACTGAAACAATTTTTCATTACTACCTCATGTGATGCTATATATAAATCTTCATAACGTGCCAATATAAACCGAATATAGTGCAAGCATAAAAGCCACAATTTAAGTGCCTTAAACTTTGAGGTTAATTTTAATTTTAAACAAGTATAATATAGTGCTAACCCTTGTTAAAGAAAGAACAAAAGCTACAATTTAAGTGCCTTAAACTTTAAGCTTTAGTTCAATTTCATATTTGTATACATTATAATTATAAAGCTGATAAAAAGTATGGACTTCGAAGATCTTAAAAACTTAAGTCTTTTAAAAAAAAATCACCAATTTGGTGAAATTTTTTCACTGACTAAAAAACTACTAAAACCAATGAATAATTCTCAATTTTTATATGTTTTTATGAGCCTTATTAACTACGCAGCGTTGGGGTAACTTTTCAAGTATTTTAAAAATTAAACTTAGATGAGTTTCATTTTCAAATTTTATATTTAATCATACTGGCACTTGTGCCATTTTCATAATTAGCATAGGAGACACCGACCATAAATGGACAAACCTAACAGTTACGAATAATTGTTATAAACCATCAACAGTTACAAAAATATATTATTTACTAAAAGTGATTATTTCATATGACGGCACAGCTTTCAAAGAACAATCTTTAGGTTCTACGAGACAATTGTGTTTTTCGATTGCGGAGACAATTGTCTTGCAATGGCAAAATCATAACGCCAAAAATCAGATTCTGGCAAAGTTTTACCGTTTATGTTAGTTAAAAATATAGAATTTATAAAAGTTGTTCTGATCTCTGAACTCCCCTTTTATCACATTTAGGAGCATGGTGAAAGACAAGACCAGATTTATAAATCGTTGGAGGAAAACAAAAGGAATATAAAAAGACAATAGGTTTGTGTAGTTCATTCCGCACTATCGACTGCCCGATTTTTGCAGTAATAGAAACAGTTACTTTGTCCACAGTTAAAAATACATAAATTTTTATTTATTTTTTTGTAGATTTCGGATTGAATTGGTCCCTGCATCCAGTCCCTCAATTATTTAAGTATTGGTAATAGACTAAAGCAAAAAACGTAAATAAAGCACAAATGAAAATACAAAAAGGGACATACTATAGTTTCAGTTCGATAAGCAAGAACCTTCCTCAATGTCTCATTGTCAAAAAATGACATTTAGATTTTTTGACACTTAGATACTGAGGAAGGATCTTGTTTATAGTACTGAAACTATAGTATGTAAATATATGTACTTTCATTTGTGCTTTATTTACATTGTTTTTCGCTTTAGTCTACTTAGTCTACATAGCCAAAAGTACACCTTATCCTTTTTTTGTGTGTGGATTTATTGGTAATAGATTTAAAATAAGATTAAAAAAAAAACTTCAGTTTTGATAGTTTATAATGAAAAGTAAACAACTTTTCTTACTGAAATGTTCTATTCCAAATATCATCACGATTTACTAAGGAACAATTCAAAAAGAAAATTATGAAAATATTTAATAAATTTTTAGGCTTAACTTCAGGTTTTTAATTCCGTAAAACTTTTACATCTTTGTTACTGCTGAATATTAATTAATAAAAATATGAATTAAAACTTATGATATTATTTTATCACAGACAATATTGATAATGAGTACTGGTTTGTAAAATGATACAAGGAGCAAAAACATTGTTTTGTTATTGAAGTTGTCTTATTTGGATTTTTTTCTCTCAGTTGATTTTACACTTTATTGAATATAAAATTCATATTTACTTTTAAAAACAATTGTCATAATATACTTTGTAAAGGATGTTGTAAAGTTATTATGCTGTAGTCTTTCACAAACATCCTAATCATTATAAAAAAAAAACTCAAAACAAAGCAACTATAAATTAATAAACAAATATAAATTGAAAAACATAACATCACCTCCATACTAATGTTTTATATATTACAAGACAACCATGATTTGATTTTATGAAATCGAAAAATCAGTAAAATTATGAGGATTTAAAACACGGCTAGCACCTTTCAATAAAATTGTTTTTTTTTTCTTCTAAATTTGATGTTATATTTTGTTTTTTTAAATTTTGAAAGTCAATGTTTTTTTTAAAAAATGCATTAATAAGTTTACGATAAATCGTAAATGACCACGATACAATATAAACATACTTTTCTGGTGGTTGAGTTAAAAATAATTAATCATACAGTCATTTATAAAACGTAATATAAAAATTTAGTATTTTTAAAATGTTAAAAATTCAAAACACCGATCAACTTTTACCGCAGTGAGGATTTCGTACTTGCCACGTTAATTGAATTAATTCATAAGGGACCATAACACGCGTTCTCATTTATAGTTTGCCTACGGTAAGAACTCCGCTGCCACAAAGTGTGTGCTCGTCTGCTGCTATGGAAACAAGAACAGCGCATTTCAGGGATGGTAGCTTCTCTTTATTGTAGGGCTACCACAATAGACCGAAGAAATGAATTATCTCACTCTCGATGACCCGAGCCCAAACCTGTCCTAAACAGTGACCCCACACCCCTACTTGAAATTGTTATACCTCATTGCCATAGTCACAGCCAAGGGTCCAGACGAATGACTAGGGGAGTTCTAACTTTAGACAAACTATATATCTGTCTAAAACAGCAATTTAAAACATGTGAAAATGCACAACTATTCAAAATTTCCTTTTGTGACGTCCCTAAATTAACTATTAACCGAGTTTCAAGCTAATTTCAATGCATAAAAGCCAGTCCTTTAGTTTGAATATAAACAAAAATTAGTTCTGAAACATACGAAGAGGTTTTATCTTCCATATAAATGCACAAAGCGTTATATTGTTGTTGTTCTCATTCCCATGACCAGCAGAGCTAGATCAGGTCCATGAGCTCGTTCACTCTAAGAAAGTCTAGCACCAACAGGGGAGCTTGAGCCAGGTCCTGCCTGGTAAGTCCCAGACAAGATAAAATGTGGTCAGGGGAGGCCTGGGCAGCAGAACACTTAGTGCATATAAAATCGGTTAAACATTAAGTAACGTAATAATACATTCGTTATGTAATAAAACCGGTTAAACATCTTATTTATGAGGTTTTATGAGGCAAACATTCAAAACGAAATTCTCAAAAGATTCATTTAGAGGCTCTGCCACTTAGTAATTATTTTTTAAAGAATAAGATTTTTATTTTTGAAAAATCTAACATAGTGATTCTACAGAGATTTTCAATTCAGGGAACGAAATCAGGAGCAAATTATTTAAATTTTGAGCACGAACACTCCGCTACTACCTCGTCCAATGGAGCATTCTCACTGCACGCGATTCGCATACGCGATCGTATGTCAATGCGTCACACACATCCGCGAGCAGTTTGTCTAACATGTAATTTTTAAACATTCGAACGAGCGTCAGATAATTGCATGCAAAGAGAAAGCTTCCTGCACGTTTCTTTCTATATGTAGACAAAATGCCCACTTTGGTGAAAGTGATACGGATTTTAAGACAACATACACACTTACACATCGAAACATACATACATTCATGATTATCTAGTTAGATTACGGTGATTGCTAAACATTGACGTTTGTATTGAAATAGCTTGAAAGATTCTTTGGCTTTGATTTCATCAATACGTTATCACTTATTTGATTGTAACTTTCAACATCATACTGGTAGATTGATATCTGAAAGAAATGAGCAAACGAAATTCATATAAATATATTTTGTTCTTTTTATGGATGGTAGACTAAATGTAAACAACAGCAAGCTTCTTAAAACCGGAAGAAATTTAGAAAGCTTCCGATGTATCTCTCTGCTTTGGAAGCGATGTATGAATAGGCTTAACATTCAAAGAAGTTTCATGAATGTGATTTATGTCTAAATTTACGGGTTATTTTACCATTCTTAAGAGCTTCCGATAATTCATAAATTCTAATTGGTTGAGCCTCAAAAAAATTTGAGTTGCCATGTTTTGAGTTTTATTCCTTATTTGACTGTATTTGAGTTTGCTATTGGCGATCGAAATGGGCTACAGATAGCGTAGAGCAGAACCCTCTAATTATGGCAACATTTCGCATGCTTTCACCATTAGCGTGTGGAGAGTCATAGAAAAAGGAAGTACTTTAGTTTTTGTCTTGATTTTCACATAAATAGATTAAAATCTTTTCAGGTAGCAAAACTATATGGAACTCAAAACTACATTAAACATAGTTCTAAAAGAAAGAGTCATGGAAATTTTAAAAAAATATTGTTTACAATTAAATACGAAAAATATTAAGAAAAGGAAGGGGGAGAACCAAAGGCATGGAATCGGTCTTCTCCCTAGATGGCGTATTCGAGCGTTGCGATCGCCTACATTTTGGGTAGCATCCTAGCAAGCTTGCGGAGTTTTCTGATTCATTTGTTGTTTCACTGGAAATTAAATTGAAAGAAAGTGTTATATTAAGAACACTACAAGTATAATGATATGGAATGGTGCGTTTTTTCAAGCTTAGGTGTAAAAATCAGTTGGAAGTACTACGGTGAATTTTGACACACACAGCTATCTGCGCTTTGCTTTACACTACACGGTCAACCATCCATTAATGCGTCAAAATCCGATCAATAAATCAAAAGTTAAAAAAAAGTTGTATTTTTTCTCACACTATTGACATAAGCAATTTTAAGGTATTCAATGTGATCTTACCTTTAGGACATCTTCTCAGTTTTGATATTGCAAATAAGAGAAGAAGGACAATAACGAAAGAATAATGACGAATGTGACGGTTGCAGATACACAGAATATGATAGCAAACTTTTTCTGAAAATAAAAAAACTCAAAAAATTAGCAGTTGATTATTAAGAAATAGCTCCATATATAGAAATAAATGTGTTTCGTTTTCAACTTAAGATGTTTTCTTTGTAGTGTTGCTAGAGGTCTCTGCGAACCATACTATCGAAGAAAAAATTTAAGAAAAGTAGTCTAATAAGGTCACGGGATCGTCCTCAATATTACCGCTTGTGTTTAACATTTTAAACTGTGAAGTATTCGTTGAGTGGATGGTGTTTTCTACACTAGGGAGCGCTGCAAGCTCTTGACTGCCTTCACTTCCGGGTTACTGTTTTTGGAGTGTTTTGAAGACATTTGGCTCACAATGTGTTTTGAGATCTTGAGTAGTATTTCTTGCATAAGTTTGTTACCTGATTTATTATTTGTGTTTATAAAGAAGAATCGTCATTTAAAGACCTGGTATTTCAAGACATAAAAATTGTCATTTGAAGAAAGAATCGTTATAAAAACACTTCTTACTTTGTAACCAATGTACCAACTTCGAAATTAAAACCTAAATGATAAATTGTAAAATAAACTTAATCTCGCTGCTCGAACAATATGCCCACGTACGGCTTGCAACAAGAACAAACAGTAATAAACAAGTAAAAAGAGGGCAAATAAGAACTGCCATAAATGTGAGTTCTTTCTAAATCTAGCAACTATCTCACCTTTTCTTCATCACATCTGTTGTTGTTGTTCATTTACGTCGCACTAGAGCTGCACAATGGGCTATTGGTGACGGTCAGGGAAACATCCCCGAAGATGATCCGAAGACATGCCATCACAATTTTGATCCTCTGCAGAGGGGATGGCACCCCTGCTTCAGTAGCCCGACGACCTGCAGGCGAATTCGAGCACTTTACGGTAGAACAGTTTAACGAGGACCAATACCGCACACCCTCGGTCCCTACGAAGACTGATCCAAGTGGTCACCCACCCGCACACTGACCTCTGCCAGCGATGCTTGACTTCGGTGATCTGCTAGGAACCGAGTCTTAACAATACATCTCTAAATAACTGAAACAAATTTTCGTTTCAAACTCATCTGAATTACTTAATATAATATGAAAAACAGCACACTTGCGCTCAGAAACTATATAATTTATTTCTTTTATTCCAAACAAAATTATCGGATTGAAAATCTCGCCTCGCAGAATAAGCTGTAGTAAGCAGTTGCATACTTTCGAACCGAAAGTAGCGCAGGTCAAGAGCTCGAGATTGTTGTTTACATTTATATTGAAAACACCATCCATATGAAATTTTGTGAAAATAAAATGTCTGTACCCAAACATTTTCCTGGGGCATCAAAATAAACATCCTGCATTTGCTCAAGGCTTAAAACAACATTTTAGTGTGGCTTTCAGGAGAACTCCTCCAGACACCAGTCTTGCGTCGTGACGGGTACTATGATTACGAGGAAAGGTCACTTCGAATAGGGGTGTGGGGTGAATTGTTTTGTCTTAATCTTATGGTAGGTTGTCGTGACTAAACCAATCGACACCTTCTTTCCTCCATTTCACCCCCCCCATTACAAATGTGCTCTCGATTGTTACCATAGCAGCAGACAACCCCAGACTTTCAGTCAGAAGGAGTTCTCCTCAAAGCCGCATTATAAAAGGACATCCTTCCTATGGTTTATTTTATAAACATATGTTTCTGCTGAGGTAAACACGTAAGTTTTGTTTATTTTACAATATTAAAGTAAACACCAAGAGTAATGGGTACTGCTTCTAAGAGGGAAATGTAAGGAACCTATTATCACAGTACCTATATTAGTTAACTATTACAACAATATCATTAGCTATTATCTCGATTAATTAAACACCACTGACATCAATAACAGTTTTGCAATTTTTTATGTCCCTCCCGTATTCCAATAGGATAATTACCGAGTTATGTATTAGAGAGGAGTTCTGGCACCCATACAGAGGATTGAGTTCACCAGAGCCCCAGATTTTTGTTACAGCTAAATACAAGTAAATTGCAAAAGATAAAGATCCATAATGATCATTCTATCTTCGGTGACTAAATAAAAAATATTGTCACCCCTATCAAAGAAAGTAAAAACTATTTTGGACGACAAAAGTGAAGCTCGAAAATTTCTTTTAACCACTCTAGTCTGAGCCATTTATACTGTTTTTAAATATTTTAATTAAATCTTAAAAATTAAATTTTTCTATTACTTATCGTGTCTGCTCATAGTAAACACTTGCTTACAATTATAAGCATAGCAATTAAAGTCTTTATCTCGATGATTTCCAATTCCATTAATTAAAAAAAAAAAAAAAAAACGAGCTACCTTTTCATGTTTATGAAAGCCATAGTTCATTTCATAACTAATACACACCCAGTTTATATTTGCAGTCAAATAGAAGGTACCACAAATCAGACAAGAAAAACAGTACACCCAAAAAAACTTAAGGCCTTTATAACCCAAAATCAACAAAGGAGTTGGCCTAATATCCAAATAAAGCATTCAGTTAAGAAATAGTTTTAAAGGTTATCAACACAAATAAGTACAGTAGGTGATTACTTGATTAAAAACTTCATTCTCTTCAAAAATATACAAATTCTGAGCAATATACAAAAATATTGGAAATATCAGTTGAAATGTTTCAAGCGCTCACAAATAAGGCCTATTTTTGAGCATTTAAAACATTTTGACTTATTTCCAATTTGTATATTTCTGAAGCGAATGAGTAGTTCATAGCACATAGTTCAATTTCTTATGGGAAAAAAAAGGTATAGGGTGACCAGGGGTAATTCACGATCACTCTGTTTCTGGGGTAAATAATGATCACCTGAGTTTTATTTAAAAAAATATTTTTTTTTTTTAAATTTGAGACATGGACAAGAATGCTTGTTTACTTTACTAAAGTATATCTACATTTGCTTAAAAATAGTTTTTTATTTAATCTAACAAAATAAGTATCTTTTAAATTGCTTTCTGTATTTTCCATTTCAAAGATGGGTTTCAAAATGTGCACATTTCTGCAAAGATCCCCCTCCTTCTCTTAATAATAAATATTTTGAGTTACTTTCTTTTTCTTTGATATAAAAATAGTGTAGGCTTTTGCTTAATTATTTCACATCTACTGTAAACATTATAATTGATTATAGGAAACTATATCAAATGTTGCCCCCTACAGATGGGGTAATTATTGATCACTGGGGTAATTCCTGATCATTGTCATTTCTTCTTATAAATAGTATAAAAAATAGCTAATAAATAGTCAATTGTCTTTTCTTAAATAACAGTTCATATTTATTAAGTGGAACAACTATAAAATATATTTTAACTATAATCACAAAATTTGTTTTTAACTGTATACAAGAAAAATGTGTTCTGATATGCACCATTTCTAGCTTGTCTTACCTTGCTTCTATCTTAAATTTATGTGTGTACATTGTTAGAATAATTTTTAAGTTGATAAATTAACCTAATATAAATATGGTGAGAAATTATAAGCTTAAAAAGGATACTAAGCTTCTAGAAAGCAAAAATAGTGAATTTCTTTTAATGATTGAAAATGAAAATTTAAGTGCGAGAGCTGCTGCCAGAGCTGAAGTGTTAATCTTTATTCCTGATTTTAAATAAACAGTTTTATTAGCTGCTTAAACATATCTTTATGGTTTATTTGTTTGATCTTAACGTCCTACTTGTTAATTACCATTGTATAATTACTTTTAAACTGCCCATTTACTATAAAAACTGGTGATCAGTAATTACCCCAGAATTGATCAAGAGAAGGGGTAATTCCTGATCACTAAAAATTTAAAATCTTTTAAATTCTAATTAGATTTTCAAACAAAAGGCAGCATAGGACTCATCTCATATAGCCTCAAACTTCCAGAAAATATTTAAATTCTATCTTGAATAGTTTTTTCACAAAATAGATGTTTGCATTTTTTGATCAGGAATTATCCCAGGTCACCCTAATAAATAATGGGAGAGAAAAGATGGCTGCATTCTATGTGTTAACTCATTTTAGGCCAAGTATAGAAATTTTATTAAATGTGGTATTATTTTCATTGAAATATATTTAAACCATATTCATCAATACAAAAAAAATTTTTATGAAGGAAAAATAAACTTTTAGTAAAGAAATAAAACGGTGCGTATATGCACCACTGGCCAAATCATTTAGTTGAACACCTGTTTTTTTATTGCATTGTTTTATTGTATTTCCAGAACTTGTAACGTTAATCCATCATATAAACATATAATTAATCTCCAATGGAATAATTATACCCTTTCAAAAGGTCAAATTTGCCAATAACAGTTTTAAGTTAAAAAGAAAAACTACAGGTAAATAAGCTAAAAAAATGAATTACTGAAAGTTTTTACTAAAAGCATGTTTTTCTTAGTTCTTCAAATATTTGAATCTTAATTAACACAATTTCTTTGCTTGAGTAACTTTTAATTTTGAATAACATTAGCTTTAGACCACTATCTTATAAATGAATACAATCTAAATAAATAGATCAATTTGCAGTCAATAAAAAATAAAGAAAATTTTAATAAAGGAAACAAAAAAAAAATATATATATATATAAACAAAATTTTAATAAATAAAAATAAAATCAAAACAAGACACAAGAAGTCAAATATAAAACAAAATCAAAACAAGACACAAATAAGATATAAATCAAAGTTTTATTTTAGAAATGGTTAAAAATTATCGCACAGAAAATAGTATTTTTAGCCACAAAATGTACAGTAAAAAGATTTAGATGTTATTTACACATGCATACAAGTTGGTAAATAGAGATCAGTGCAACAGCTTATTTTAAAACATAACTTAAAATGTATCATATCACAGCTCATATAAAAAATTCACACTTCACACACAATCAAAAAGTCAACCACTCATTTTTCTTTTCTTTCAAATCGATTTCAATAAGGCAATAAAAAATTACTAGGATATGTACCTAAATTATATTCTTCGAAAAAAAAAACATAAAGCAAAAATAACTCAAATACAATAAATGCAAAAAAATATATTTTTTTGAAGTATTGTGCTAAGAGAATGTACTAACAAACAATTAAGATCAATTTTCACTTAACAAATTATGAAAAAAGCTTAGTGGAAGAATGTGTTAAGTGAGATTTTGCAAACTTTTAGGTATATATGCATATACTAAAAAGTGTTTTATATTTTTAGGCCATTTAAAACCTGTAAATATAAAACACTAATTTACTCACAGTACTAACAATTTTGAATAGAAAAAAATATTTTTTAGACAACTTCTAGTTTCTTTGCATTTAAAATTATTTTTCTCACTTTTACTGAAGTATCAGTCAACATTTTCTTTTATAAGGAGCATATTAATTAAAGATTTTGATTTATATTTATGGGTTATTTTAAAGCTAATAATAACCTAAATAACTAATTAGTGTTTTATATTTACAAGTTATTTTAAACCAGTAAATATATAACACTAATTTACTCTAGCATAACTGACAGTTTTCAATAGAAAATACATTTTGTAAACAGTTTTCTTTAGTTTCTTTATATTTAAAATTGATTTCTCACATTCATCAAAATGTCACTTAACATTTTATTTCACAAAGAACATACTACATGCGATTTTGAAAACACTCCATTTGACAGATTTATAGTCAACTATAACTACAGAATACTAATTTACTTTGCCATAACTCATAATTATTAATAGAAAAAATATTTTGGAAATAGATTCAAGTTTCTTTGTTTAAAAGCCGATTATTATTATTTTTTAAAATACCCAAAAATTTAACTTAATATTGTTTTCCACTAAGTTTTTCAATTTGACTTAATATTTATTTTTTTCAGATGTAGTTTTAAAGTAAAAGATAGTCAGCCTGCATTTGGCCGCAAAACACAGAGCTGTCCTAAAAGGTGAAAAAAAACAAACATTATTCCAATAGACTGGTAGATTTATTTTTATAAGAACTTAACAAAACACTAAAAAATAATAGTAGACTGTAGTTGCACCGAAAAGTAGTATTCTCAGCAGTATAAAATACAGAAAAGAAGCCATGCTGTTATTACCTAATTTTCAGAAGTTCAAGTAAAAACTAATAAAAAACATATATTCTTTAAATATTGTAAAAATGTAAGTAAATTATAACTACTAATAAATTTAACAGGATATACATTGAATTTTATTCAGGAGCACCATGAAATCTTAGGAACCCGAATCTGCATATCAAAATAAAATATTACTAGAAACAATAACGATGAATATATTAAACAGGCATGCCATAAAAAAGAAGCGATTAAATGAAATGTAAATCAGACTGACAAAATCTTAAGCTAAGCTAGTCTAAGAAAATAGTTGAGGATAAATAAAAATTTAACAAACACAAACATAAAATGACTAGTGATGTATATCAAACTGACTTTAAAAAGAAGGAAAATATCTTTTAGATAAAATTTCTATTTCATTATAGAGAAGTAGATATATTTGTAATGTAATAAATGTACTGGAATCTTCTTAATTAAAATACTGATAAAATTGAAGAAAAAAAATATAGATATAATTTTTCAAGAAGTTTCCTTTTCAGAAAATTAAACATTTATTTTCAAGGAAAATATTTCATACATGATAAACATTAGCATTTTATCTTACATAAATTCACAAAATTAAAAACGAAAGGGTTGGGAATTAAAATTAAATAAAAACTGTTCAGAAGGAAAGGCTTAGTAAAAATAAGAACAGTGTACATTTATTAAAAAAGAATAAATAAATAAAATTGTTCAAACATTTTCCTCCTAACTCGAAGAAGCGGTATAACTATTTGAATAGTTTGAGCAAAAACATGTTAACAGAAAGTTTAAGTAGTTTTTTTTCCCTTTAACGACAAATTAGCAAAGAAAATAGAGATAAGTCTAACTGCTTCCTTTAACTATTTTTTTTTTTTTGCAAAAAAAAAGCAAATAAATCTTAAATTTTTTTATTCCTTATTAAATATAAGAAGCTGAAACTAAATATAATATTTAGTTTTAAGTTCAATTTTTATATTTTTTTACAGGAGAAAATACTTTTAGTTTTATCATCAAAAGTTATTTTTGGCAAACTTGGGGAGAGGGGTTTGATCATTAAATAGTCTTTTAAGCTACTCACAGAAGAATAATTTCAAGTTGATTCAAAATCGTCTGAAAAATCACATGCATCTCTTTTGCATGCCCTCATTATTTTCATAACTCCTCAACATAACTATTCTTAGTTATCCATTAGCCATAACGTTGTATATACAATTGACCAAAATAGTCTTCAGTTTCACTATCCAACATAAAAGCCTCAAACAAACGTCCGATCAAAGCAAAATATTTTTTTTTCTAAGTAAAAATGAGATAAAAACAAATATAGAAAAAATTTCTGCTAGGATAAGTAATTAATTACTTTAATAACAATTAACTGATTGATTTTTTATCAACCCAAGATAATTTGGGATAAGGGAAGCAGTTAAATACTCTATTTGCCATAAAAATTTTAACTTTCTGATTTGAAATAATAACTAGTTAGATTTCAGAAGAAAATACCTGATAAGGAAAAAATATTCACTAATGAAGATATACTTTATTTATTTACTAAAAATATATAGATATATTTACTAAAGTTCAACATATTATCATATGTTGAACTTTAAGTTATATTTAACTTAAAGTTTAGTAACTTCAAATACTAGAATTATTTGCACTTCACTATAAATCAATACCATATACCTATTTAAAAAATTTAACAGGGTTCCCACTCAATTTTAGAAAATAAATTTCCTGACTTTTCTAGGTATATCAAGTAAATTTCAATGAAAATGTAATGTTTTTATTTGTAATGCCAAATATTAGATTTTGAGCAAAAAATATAATAGAATGAGAACGGACACATGTAAAATGTTCACTAAAAAGTGGAATTTTTATAAAATAATTGCAGTGGATGTTAGAATTATTTAACTGTAACCTCAAAAATTAATTACTGTTACTGACAATTCTAAGATTGGCTATTTTCTAGGTATGATATAGGAACTTTCCCTGACAATTTCCTGCTTTTTAGAGTTAAAATTAAATTCCCTGGCAATTTCAGTTTTTTTCTGTTCTCCCTTACTCGTGGGAGCCCTGTTGAAGAAAAATATTTTAAGTACAAATTAACAAAATGAATAACAAAAAAAAAAATTATACAAAATGTTAAGTACAAGGATTAAAAATGCAACTAAATCCAAAATTGAACAAATCGTTCTTGTCTACATACTACTTTGTTTCGACATATAATGCCCTATAAGCTTCATATAAAAGTTTCTAAAAATTAACAATATAAACATTTTATAAATCTTTACAATGTAAATATTTAATATTACAAAAGAGATAAATTCAAAATTGTATTAAATAACAACAATTTTATTTATATCATGTAGTTTAATGGACGGCATAGCTTATATTAAATACTATACATAAATCCCAGAAACAACTAGCATGTTAAAAATATAGACACAATTCCATAAGCTTGAAAAAATTAGCTATCAAGTGAGAAAAAAAAGCATAGAGTTTTGATAAATGCAATGACTCATATAGAGCTTAGCTTACAGTTACATTAAAAAAAAAATTCCATTAGTAAAGGTATTTTTTTAAATCAATGTCAGTCACCAGGTGATCACTGTAATATACAAGGTATGCATAAAAAGTTTGGTAAAAGGTCCAATAATTGACAAACCATTCTGATTAAGAAGTTGCACTTGCACAGAAGCAAAGAGAGACATGGCCAATAATCCGGTCTTATGTCCAAATAATTAAATCACTAAAACCTGTCACTGTGAAATTTAGTAACGTGCAAACATCAAGTTTAACTTTATCACACAAACACAAAGAGACATGTAATTTTAGTGAACATTGTGGAAATAGTGAGTAAAGCATAAGTAAAAAGTTTGTTGTAGCTAATGTAGCTGTTATTTTGCATGTCCTTTAAATCTATTTTGTTTGTATGTCTTTGTTTCCTTCATTTAACATAACTTCTTATTGCACTTCTCAAATTCACCTTGTAAATTCTTAAATAACAACTTAATTTATTCATAAAAAAAAAAATCAAGTGTTAAGTCCTTGTGCAAGGACAGAAAATAAGCTTTTTGTCTAGCCCCATTTTAAAAACATGGTGCAAAATTCATGATCTATAAAAGTCAATATATTGTGAGAAATCACATGTGTAGGTAATTTATAATAGTTAAAACAATGTTGGCCAAAAAAATTTTCCTTGTAAAAGTTTTACTAATATTGGTGAAAAATATATATGCTATTCTAGCATCATAGATCCAGTTTCCTTAAATCTCATTTTTTTCCCTCTCTTTGAAATAGCTATTCTTGGGACTTATCTTCATACAATATTAAATACTGAGAGGTATAAATATAACTAATACTCAAATACAATCTCCGGGGTGATTATGATACTAAGTGGAAAACTGCAAAAATTTTATGTGTAAGAAATCTAAATCAAGATATCAATTTATATACCACATTCATAATTCATATTTAACGTAGTTCTTTGAACAAATATTTATAATTAAATTACATACTAATAAAGAACTGTCACACCTTTATAGTAACTAATTTTAAAAAAATTTACTTCTTACAAAAATCGCTATATTAGATTTTAAAAAAGCGAAAGTACAAACGACAATATTAATTTCTTAAAATTGAGTAAACACGAATCATGATGCCTACCTCCAAACATTAATGAAATAAAACAACGGAAATTTTACTAGCGATATTTTTCAGGTTGTTGATGAGTAAAGTTTAGATACATCATATATAATCAAGTTAGTCAAAAGGAGAAATTCACAATTAGAAATAATATAAGCACTTACATTTAGTGAGTAAAAAATATGTATATAAATCTTAATCTAAAGAAGATTTTTTTGAACCTTTATTTATAATTTTTCAAACTATTAACACTCAACATACTGTAGTGAATTATCTATTGACGAATAAGAGAAGTATTTTTGCCATCAGCAAATATTTTATGACCCAAAAATTTTTTTTTTAAAATTTATTCAACAAATACAGAGAAATTTGAGAATCAGGTAAACAGGAGATAGTCGTAAAATATAGGAGTCTTCACTAAAAAACAGGAGACTTGACAGGTATGATGATGTACAATTTTTAGCTCGCGTGAGTCTGAATTGCGATGCGTAGTTTTAGAAACACGTATAAATATGAATATTGACGAGTTATTATTTATTAGTTAAAAAAATTACATTTTCCTCACACACACACACAAAATAAATAAATAAATAAATGAAAACACTTAGTAGATTATTAAACAAAATTTGGAAATGCTCTACAAATTTGATATTCGGATAAATAAATTTGTCCATATACGAAAAGATAAGCCACTAAATTTCATAATAGTTATTAAAACAAAGGGTCCTACACAGATAAACAAAATCAAACCAGAAAATTTAAAAAAAAAATGGACTTTCATGCAGCATTTAAAATTTTTCAATATGTGGCATCTTTGTAATAATATACTATTTGAAAACAAAATGAGAAAGATAAAAACAGTTATGTTATGCTTAAGATCCCTCCCAATGAACAATTTTTATTACATGCTAGTTGTACTGAGGATTATTTAATTGTTATAACAATAATACTTTTTTAACAACTATCCTGTATACAAAGGCAACTTTTTGGCAATAACATTTGTATATGAATCATTTTAAAAAGCTATTATTGTAATGAATTATGATCTTATACTTAAAAAATTTTAAAACTATTTTTACTGATGAATGAATTATTTATATAAAAATACAATTTATTTTTTTAAAAAAAAGCTACATACTAAGAATGTAAAAGATCTGGAGTGCAGGTTTTTATATTAACAGAAACGGAAAAGAATTAAAGCTTTAAAATAAAGATAGCGACTTTCCTTTCATAATCGATGTTTTAAGAAGTGATTATTTTCCTCCTCCAGACTAATATTGATGATTACCCACATCCAGAAAAAAGTTCAAACACTGAAGCCTATAGCCAAACCAATTATAAGAAGCACAATGAGAACACAAATAATGATAAAGATGAGTTTCTATAAAGAAAATAAAAATAATCAATGGGTAAAAAAGAAAATAATATAATAAATAAATAAACATAAGAATAACTACCATGCAACTTGGGTGAAATTGTTCAAAAATATCAAATATTTAGATTATTATTCAAATTTAGATTATTAATCAAAATATTTAATAAAATATATTTTAATTAATAAATATTTAATAAAAAGATTGATTCAAAAGATTTATACATCCGTCGTTGAACAGCCGACCCAATTTTGGGTTTAAGACTACTAATGTTTAACTCCATAGCCATGTAATTTTGAACCAATCCAGAACACAAGGAAACTCTTAGATCAAGGAGTTTCCTTGTCTTCTGGATTGGTTCTGGAGACAAGGACTATGTTCCCATAACAAATTAATACCACGAGAGGTATTGATTTGTTATGGGAACATGGAGGACTTTCTGACTAGACAGATTTAATGTGCATCAGTTACCATTTACTTCACGGGGAGTCTTCGGCCAGCCTGGGTTCAAACCCACGAACTCTTGGACATGGGCTCAGTGCCCTACCAATTAGGCTGTCCCGGCCCCTGATTCAAAAGGGTTGGCAATATAGGGATTTTCAGCAGCGATGGCTCAGGGTATACAGCGTTCGCTTTCCAATGAAGCGAACAGGGTACGAAGCCCAGTCGATGCAAATTCCACATCCGGCTTGCGCGGACCACAGTGCTGAAGTGGATTATCTTCAATGGTAGACAGATCATGGGTTAGAGTCTCCTTGCCATCAGGCTAACTGTGAAAGGCTCTCGTGATCTTCCTCTCCATGTAACGCAAATGCAGGTTAACTCCATCAAAAAAAGTCCTCCACGAAGGCAAAATTTTTCCCAATACTCGATCCAGGAGATCCCTTGTCTTCTGGATTGGGTTCAAAATTACAAGGTTACAGCGTTGAGCTTTAGTAGTCATAACCCAGATGGTGGGACAAAGGTGCATCATTGCCGCAATGAAAGTGTTGCATTTGCCTTAGTATAAAATTGAATGTTTTGAACACACAAAAATCAGGAATATTGTAAAAAAAAGCTAAAAATTGGGATAAAATCAGGAAAAATACAAGCTCTGCTAACTAAAAAGGCTTTATAGGCTATAAACTGCATGCTCCTAATTGAAATAACTCATCTGTGAAAATTTTTAAAAAAAATGTTAACCCCTTAACTTGTGCGCTCAAGTTAATTCGAGCGTGCTAAACATTTCAAACTATGCACACTTGAGATAATTCAAGCGGCGTTGTATTTTATGCTGCTATAATCTTTCACAGAATATAATCGTTAATTGAAAATAACAATGTGAAAGTTAAGAAAAAAAATCTTTTTATTGATATTTATCATTTACATAGGATTGTAAGCCATTGCATTCCATGGAACAAAAGCGCAATATATTAAAATTGTCCACCCAAAAAAAAGTTGAACCAAGAGCGGCAACAACTGGAAACCTTGTTCTAGCTTTTTTATATATATAAAAAAGGATTTTTTTGGCCGGTTTTTTTCAAAAAAATCTGTGCGTTAAGGGGCTAATAAGGATTCTCTTCTTTGAGATTTCCAGAGTAAAATTAAAAAAAATTTTCTTTTACCAGATTTTTTTAAATTGAATTAGTGCAATTTAGAAATATTTTTATATATTTATAGAAAAAAATTAACAATTTACAGAAAAAGTTTTTCGTAAAAATTTATCAATAATTCAGGTTTTAAAAGTTTTATGCCAATTATATCCCTATTCCATATTTAAAAAGTTTTATTTTTTAGAAACGCTTTCTCAACATAAAATAAATAAGAAGCAATCATCATTAACTATTACAAGCTCAAGGTAAATATGAATTAATTTACAAAAATAAAATGTAATTTTTAGACTGTACACTCTTTACTTACACAAAAATAAAAAGAACTGCCTTGCATGTTGTTAACATCAATTATTAGACATTGATGATTTGGTACAACTTCACAATTAAATTGATTATAACAAATATAAGTACAGCAATATTTAAGGTACTCAATAATTAAACTAGTTACAGATCTAGTAAGTAACAGATCTAGAAATATTTAAGTTCAGAAAGTTATTATTATAATTTTTCCACTAGACGCAGCACTTTGTTTTAATAAATCACCTAAACTATTTATCAAACAAAATTTCATATATTGGCTACTTTTCACTGCACACTATCTTCAATTTTTAATGTATAAGATAAATTTTAATATTCCATTAGCAATAAGAAGCGTACAACCTTCAGTTATCAACTTAAAAAGTAGTATCACATACTATTGATCTTTTTAAAGCCTTTACTGGTACAAATATTTAACAACTCATCTGTTTCCAGATGGACACAAAAAATTAAAGAAAAGCGATATTATTTAATAAGGTAAGCAAAATCAATTATTAAATAATTATAAATAAGGATAAAAATATAACATTTCACATCAGTTTTAACTAAACATACAAATTATAAAACACCCAAACTTAACTAAGTACACTAATAATAGCTAATGTGCAAGATTAGAATATATAATAACAGTTGTTTAGTAAATAAAAAACTTACTTTGCGGGCTCTGCTCTTATATCTTACAGCTCGATTAATATCGGTTTTAGCATTATCAACAAAGTCTACAGCATTTTGAACATTGTATTCAATACGATCAATCAATTCTCCCTAAAAGTAAAATGTTTATTTATAAATATTTTAGGAAAATCTATACATAATAATAAACGCAGCTGTGTGTGTGTGTCTGTTTGTCTGTCTGTAATCACAATATATCGCCCCAGAAGCTTCGCCCAGGCACGAAACTCGGTACATAATTGTGTTTTGACATAATGAAGAAGTACTTTTTTTCTTTTTCAAAAATTTCGATTAGTTTTTTAGTTATGAGTCATTTTGTAAGAAAATGTATGCTTTTTCGTCTTCAAAGAGCCATATTCAAAAAACTATTAAAAAAATGCATATTCTTTTCTCCACTCTTATAAATGTATGCTAATGCGAACCTTACAATTGAAATATTAATCTTCGACAGCTTAAACCAATAATATACGAAGGAATTAATAATTTAATTGTAAGGTTCGCATTAGTTTACATTTATCAAAATGGAGAAAAGTTTAACTTTTGTATTAAAAATGTGGCAACATATTCGATACGTAAATAGAACGCTTCGCTTTGATATATTTGTCGCTGTTCATAATTGTTATAATAAGTTTTTCTTCTTCTTTCCACGCTCTTTTTTTTTTTTTCTTAAGCGAAGACGATAATTTTTATAGCGATATTGTAGTACTTTGTACAACTAAAAATTCTTTTCACAACACTTTAAAAATATTTACTTTATTTTCTTTATATATACAGAGAACAGTCGGCAAAGAATTCGATTAGGTTGAAAAACATTTCGCTAAAAAGGAACGAATTCCAAAAGAAAAAATAAACAACTTAAAGAATAAAAATGCTGATGCCAGCCAATTTTTTGAAAGTTAACTTAGAAATAACAAACCAAACGATGTTAAATAACAAACCAAACGATGTTAACAAAATGACGTAGAAAGCGCAACTAGATCAAAATTATACAAGCACAACTAGATCAAATTATAATACCTGAGTGCTTGACGTAACAGATATAGAAATAGAATTTGATACCATAAAAAATTATATAGAAATAGAAATTGATACCATAAAAAATTTATTCGTTTTCGTGTTCTTTTCATGTATTTAGCATTTTAGTTTTTTTTTTCTTAAGCGTTGTAGCTATATAATTTCAAACATCCTCAAGAGCTATAACACATCTGCAGCAGAACTGGATATGAAGACAAAATTGCAGGACAGGAACACTTTAATTGTCCACTAATCTTCAGATTTCCTGCTATGTTTTAAAAAACTTTATTTGTGAAAACCTTTAGCGTGGCGGACAGCTGGCCGCCTTAGACGGCTAGCTTTAAAATAGAATAGAAATTAGCTTTATGATGCCTTAAAAATTTTGATTATCATAAGACTTATAGTGATCGTAATAAAATTACTGGATTATAAACTAAGCCGTTAATAAAATAATTATTTCTCTTACGTAAAATCAAATTTTTGTAGGGCCGGCATATATTTACAACATGAAAAACTGAGAGTATCCTTATCTGAGTACTTAGAACTTTCTATTTCTTTAGGTTTTGCAAGACAAATAAGAACAAAGTTACAAGTGTAGATTCCACTTCTTAGGGAAATTGAAGAGTGAGAAATAAATCCAATGTCGATGATCATCACTCACTCAAGCTTTTAAACTATGATGCATCTTTTAATTCCAAATTTTGTTAATCAAAAAAATGTGCTAATATTTAGAAACCAATCTGTAAATATGTAAAACATGTTTAATGGAAATGTCAAATGTAGATTCAGTAAAAATAAATATCAATTTAGTTTTTAGTGCAACTTTGAAATCCCCCCCCCTCAGAGTTGATATACCGGTTAATAAAATCAGGCACCTTATAAAACTAGATGTTTTCAGAAAGCAAAAGATTTTGATGGGTGTATTAATGTATTGTGAAAATATTACATATTGAAAAAAACTTACTTGATTTTCAACTAGAAGTGCCATGTCAACAAACATGTCATGCAGCTCTCTAATGCTTTTTTCTAACTTAATTATATCTGCATGTCGATCTTCTATATCGGCCATTGTTTGTTTAGCTTTCTGAGTTTCTATAACAATCTACAGAAAGAAATTAAATTGGTATTTTTCCCCTTTTACGTAACTTAAAAAAATATTGTGGTACATTAGCATTAATATAAAATGTACAGCGTAGACAAAAGAAAAAAAAAAGAATCAACCTGAGTTGAATAACTTTAGGTTTCAATCTTAATGGTTCAAGGGGTTGACTTCAAATATGCTAATTAATCAATGCAGATATTTAGGTTATGATTGCAGACTTTCTCTGAATAAGAAACACACCTTTTTTGGACATATTTTGATTTCTAAACATCTAAATATAAAGGTACTTCAATCTGACAAATATGGTACCAATAGTTTCACCAGGAGAATGGTCTAAAGTTAGAGCTCCTTAATGTTAATTTTACTTTTTGCGTATTTCGTTGTATCTCAAGAACATTTTAGGCGAATCAAAAATATTTTGCACACAGTTATAACATTTATCTAAAGATAATTCCATGCCAAAAATAATTTTTAATATGTATTTATAATTATTTTATTTAAGAATAGCGAGGAATTCACTTTTTGAATTCAATTCATTTTCGGAAACAAGTCCAGAGAGAAGTCGGATTACCAAGTGTATTACAGAACCAAATTCTGCTTTATCCTAAATGACTGAAGTATGAAATTTACTCCTTCAAAAAAGTATTAAATTGTTATTATTACTTAAAATTTACAAGACATAACACGCTGTCTGTACACTATCAACATAAAGTGACTAAATATTTTAAGTAATAATTTTAACACTTACAGTTGTGGCTATTTTATAAATGGCCATGATGACCTTTCAAGTGTAAAGAATTAAAGGTTGAAATGTTGAAAGGGAGATAAAAGAAAGTACTGCAAGCGTAAAAACAATTTGAAATGAAAAAATAAATGGGTGAGTAGGATTATAGTAGCTATTCCATTTAATTTTAAAATGAAATAATAAAATGTCATAATTGAGCAAAAAATGCGTGAGTTAGTTATCATTTACTCACACTTATAACTTTATAATTATACTTTTGCATTCATTGGTTCAATAAAATACAAACAAAGGTTAAAAAAAGATGAATAAGTCCTAATTTAATTAAAATATTCTGTTTTAAATTATGAACAGATAATTTGGAAAAATATTAGACTCACTCCTTGAGTGAACACTGCTGGGTTGCCACTTTCAAGCATTTCTTCTATTTCTCTGTCAGTTTTAGAGTTCCCAGCTACAAAATTATGAGAACATAATTTAGCATCCACATTTATGTAAAATAATTTCCAATCACTATTTTCTACAGTTACTGTTCACATGAAATTAACAACACAAATAATAATAATTTTAAAAAGAAAGAAAAGGGAATACAATGCTTAGAAGATTGAAAGAAACAGCTGTTTTGTATTCCAGTGAAGTGATTGGATCTTACATATTTTGAGAAATATTTGGAGCAGTCTGAAACATAAATTTTGAAGTCAATAGAAACAACAATTTTTACATCAGCAAAAGTTTATTGCTTTGAAATCCGTAACTGAAAGCTCCCCTTTCTTATTTGGAATAAAAAAAATTCAACAAACAGTTTAAATTGGAATAAACGTACAGTTAATATTACATTTCAAAGTCTAAAATTAATTAATAATTAATCTTTTAAAAGTTTAAAATTTACAATGTTTATTAATGAATTATACTTTTTGACGTGGTTTCAAAATAAAAATGAGGCAATTTTGCCAAGATTAATTACTTTGATCACAACTGTTACTTGCCCAATACTTACTTAAAATTTATTATTTGCTGACATAATGTTTTGTTTTAAACTTAATATACATTTGATTAAATTTGAAAAAATGCTAAACTACTCAAAACAATTTTTGCAAAATTTTGTAAATCTAACATATAAATTTAAAACCAAAAGAACAATTAATCCATTAAGTAACTAGCAATAGGAACAAAAAACTTATTTTTCTTATTATTCACATAGGATTGAAAGCCAAATCATACTACAAGTTCATTAGTAAAAATAAGGGTATCATAGAAATATGTTTAAAGAAGTTTATAGTAGGTGAGGAAACATCTGGGAGCAAATTTAAGATCTTTCAGCACCATGACACCCCTGTGTCAAAGTGAACTCTTCAATGGTCTATCTTCTTTTGAAAGTACATAGACTATATTATAATGTTTAAAACTATATATTTTTAGAGAGCTGTAGTGACCCAGGGGATACAGCGTTCGCCTTCTAATGAGTTGAACCGGGTTCGAATCCCAGTAACAGCTGGTCGATAAGAATCCCGCACAGACCACACTGCTGATGTAAAAATATCCTCCGTGGGAGGCACATCATGGGTTAGAGTCCCCTCTCCATCAGGCTAACCGTGGGAGGTTTTCCTTTCCATGTAATGCATGTCCTTTCCAAATGCAGGTTAGTTCCATCAAAAAGATCTCCATGAAAGCAAATTTCTCCTAATATTTGATCCAGTAGTTCTCTTGTCTTCTGGATTGGGTTAAAAATTATAAGGCTATGGAGTTGAACATTAGTAGTTGTAAACTCAAAATTGGGTCGGCTGTTCAATGACAGTTATAAAATAAAAAAAATATTTTTAGAACCACCGGCATTGCTTACTGATAAAGAGAAAGTTGGAAAATTTTATTTGAAAATGGAGTTAAGTTAAATGCGCTTATATGTAAAATAAATGGAAACTACAACTTTAATTAATCTTACTTTAAATGTTACTGAAACACAGTTTTCAAAAATTGAGGAGTGAGTAAACGCCTAACACATTTATTATCAATTTGATTAGACAAAATAAGCTGTAGCAGTTACCCGACAACAATTATTTTAAAAACATAAAACCAACAAATCATACACACTTTATAGAAACTAGGTAATATATTTTAAGATGAACTAACAAGAATTATGAGCAGCAAAGATTAAAACTAAAATCAGAACAAGCTTGTAAATATACATTCAATATTTAGACAAAAATACACGACTCAAAACAACAATGATAGTTATTTCCATAAGCAGGTTAAACATAGATTTCAATCATTAACTTTGTGAGAAAAAAAAGGAATACTAACTAATTTCAAGCTGACGTTGGATTCGATCTTTACAACGCTGCCTGTAATCTGTCTGCGTATTGTTGTAAGCAGACATGACATCCACAAATCTTCTTGAAAGAGCTGTGTGCTAGAAAATGTTTCAAATAATCAATATAGAATTAATTGCTCTAAACACCATATTTTGCTTCTAGTTTAAATATAATTACCTTACGACAAAATTTTATGTCTATACAAAGTGTTAATTTTATCTTTTTTGTAATTTAGAATTAATTACAACTATGAATATAGTAACAGTTGGATAATTATTTAATAATATCTAAAACTTAAATTTTGGTTTAAAAATATTGAAACTTTGTGAATTTTATGCAATAAGCCAAATTGCCACAATGACAGTTTATACAATGAATACAACTAAACAATATGAAAAGAGCACAAATAATTCTGCAAAACAGATATACTGTAATTCTATAAGCCTTATCTTTCTTTTTCTCTAAGAAGTATCTTTAATGTAGAAATACTGAATGAAAGTTTCTGCCAATGTTTTAATATTAATGAAATTCTTGCATTATAGAACCAAAACTATAATATATCTGTTAATGTGACATTGTTCTATGCTCTTTCCATGTTGTTTACCTTTATTCATTAGTACAAAGTTAAACCGTTCCTCACTCACGTAAAAGATGCATAACAATATTCATATAATTGAACAAATTAATTTAGCACCAAACTATGTTCCTTTTTATACAAACAAAGATTTCAATAAATACAAACTAAGGCTTACATAAAATAATTCATGTTTTACACGAGTTATGATTTTTTTTTTAATATAAAAGAAAAATATAAAAATGTTTAATTGAATCAGTACTAATTCATTTTCAAATAAAACATAAGTAAACTGTTTCCATCATAGTTAAGTAAAACACTATGGACACAGTTTTCATTTCTATCATGTTTAATGGTTTATGAACTGCTTGAAAAATTTTAATCCCACACTTAACACATTAATCAGATGTATTTTTTGATGAGCAAATGATTATAAAACTATGTAATTAAATAATATTAATTCTTAAATAGAGATATATAAAAAATTCCTACTTTGTAAAATAAAAAATACAATGCCAACATTAATAGAGAATAGCATTTTTTTAACTCACTGAATTTGTTCACAATTTTTAAAAACACGAATACAATTTTTAAAATAATTAAAATATCTTAATGAAAATAGCAAATTTTCAATGGACGATAAGAAAACATTGTACTGCAAAATTGGCTTTAGTTTGCAGTATGCACTCTGTCAAACAGTATGCATATAGCAGTTAGCTCTCACGCTACTCTTTTTTTTTTAAACGGACACTGCTAATGAATATTTTAGGTTACTTAAGAAGTTTAGAAGCAACAATTTGGAGCAATTGTACTTTCAACATGTTCTATTGATAATATGAAGCTAAAACAATACAGTAAAGCCTCGATAATTGGAGGTAGACAGGATAGAGCCTACCTCAAACTTTTGAAAACTTAAAAAATATTTAAATAAATAGAAACAAAGCATTTTTTAAATTTCAGTATTTAATTGAAAAATATTTTATATTTAAAGAAATTTACTTACATTACGTGATCAGGGTACATTTACTGCGTTACGCATTCAAGTTACAATATTCATTATATTATTGCCTTGTATTTTGACTAATGTTTTTGTTTAAACACATTGCTCACATATTTCCGTGTTTAATACACAAATTAGTTTTTCAACATTTAGCCGTAGAAATCGTCGCGAAACCAATTGTAACCATTGTTCCAAGTTGTGTGTGAATTGGTCATTGTTTCGGAGCAAAACGGATTTGCCTCGGATTTATGGGAAACTCAAGCAATTGAGACTCTACTGTATAAGCTTTTATTATAATTTTTTTTAAACAAAAACATAAATTTCGGAACATTAGGTAATGCAAAAATTTGTACTAGCTTTATCATCAAGAGATAACACTTACAGAAAATTTGAATATATTGCAACTTAGGAGCTATTCAAATATTATGTAAGCATATTTTTAGACCACCTTCCCTCTTTTCAGCAAAATGTTAGCTTATGTAACTAGTTAGCCTATGCTTATGTAACTATTTTCCATACAGTCCATTCTTTGTCAGTAGGTTTGAACGTTTCCATGCAGAGTAGTTAGCGAATTCTATCAGCTTTTTACTTTTGATAATAAATTCATGATAGTTAAGAAATTTATTTTGTCACAAATATATAATAATATACAGCATTATTTTAACATATAAATATTACAATGTAGAAGTAAAGTATTACCTGAGTTTTTTTAATTCTTAAATCAGCAGAGGTACTATTAACATGTTCTTGCTGCTCAATATTTTGTCCCATAACTGTAAAAAAAAATTTTTTTTATAACTTTAAAACCTAAAATTTTTACTAATTCCTCTGAGAAAAAATTAATTTTATTATAATGTCATACACTGAAATATCTTTAGCAATCAAATATCCAACCCTCATGATTGTGTATTGAAAACTAAAAATCAGACAATAATGAGATAATAAAAACATTTACATTTTAATTTTTGCCGCACTTTCCCCGATAATCTTTTGATTTCAGCCATCAGGTCTTCCAAATCCATCTTTACTTCTAAAAATATATAAATAAAATGTAATTAAATTTCTTTGTTCTGAAATTTTTTTTATTTTGGCACAGATTTTTTTAATGTAAAAAAGAAATGCAGCATAGCTCTAATTTAAATTACACTAAAGGCAAACATTAGTCATTTAAACATCTCTTATTTCGAGGAAAAGATTTTGCATATTTTAAATCACATCTGTATTATATTGGTTCTCAACAGAAGATAAAGAAAATCTTTATTAAAAATTTGCAAAATGAAAATTTTACGTAAAACATAAGGCACTTTATTTATGAAACCTCTGGAGAAACATAAAGAAATAATGTCATAATAATAACAGATTTATTATCAAAATTAGTGTGTAAACCTGATTATTTAATAGTTACTTTTCTCCAGATGTAAAGTCAATTATAATACAGTACACAAACTTTCAAAAACCTTTCACCATGAACATTAGTTTACATGTCAGCATATTTGATGTAGTTAATTGATGTATACATATACCTTTAGTTAATTGATGTATATATATACTTTTAAACTATAACAAATATTAAATACTTTAGAAAGGATACAAGTGTTCTAAAGCTATATTGAAACAACTACCATACAGTTTTTGAGACACTCAACAAATTTTCATAAAAAAGAAAGAAACATTCAAGTTTATTTTTTTAACAAAATTATACTTATGTTTGATTTATAATTAAAAGCAAGTTAAACATTCCTTAAAAAAATGTATTGATAAATAAAATATATTGATAAATTAAATATAGATATTAAAATTAAGTAAAATCCATAAAAAATACAGAGTGGGTGAAAAATTCAAACAAAGTTGTTGCATAACAGAATAGAAGGTTAACTAAATTCTTTTTAATTTGTATGTCCATTTCTTTCTGCCAACCACTTTAACTGTAAAATATTCTATAATCTATCTCTTAGTTTACATATTGTTTTTTGTCTTCTTTTTTACAATGCTCAACAAAAGATCTACTATTTTAGAGTTGTTTAAGAAAGGAAAATGATTGTGTGAAATCATTTGTTTGCTTAATGTGCCTCGACAAACGGTGTCTGATGCAATCTGCTACTTCAAATAGCTTGGCAATGATTGTTGACACCCAGAAAATAAAAAAAAAATGCACAGAGAACATTTTCAATAATCATAAGAGCATCAAAAAGAGAGTTCAAAATAATCCCAGGGTTTGTACGAGAAAGATCACTTATAAAATGGGAATAAGTAATCGATTAGTACGACTAAGGACAAAAATAGAGCTTCGACTGAAGCCTTACAAGTTCCAATAAATCAATCTTCTCTCTGAAAAAAATAAACTCATGCAGCTCCAAAGATGCCAAAAACTTTCATTTATGAAAATCTCATTATCGTCCATAAAGCTCGTAACTATCAGAACGACATGATCCGGTCTGTAAACGCTTCAATCACCTCAGCAAAATCCAGAATCGGTTATGGTGTGAGCCGGAATTCGTGCAAGTGGCAAAACACCGCTGGTTTTTGCTGATGAAGGCGTTAAAATAAATCAAAATTGTACTAATGGGAGATTCTAGAAGCTGTTGTACTTTTGTGAGCCTAAAAGCATTTTAGCAATGTGAACTGGACGTTTCAAAAAATCCCCATACTAGCTCACAAGGCCAAAAAGAAAAAGAGTGATGCAAAGCACATTTTCTGGAAATAATATCACTGAAGAATGTCCACCCAACTTGCCAGATCTCAAACCAATGGATAACAATGTATGGTTCATTCGCTTTTGGAGTCTAGGACCTGCACTTTTCAAAGCAAAAGGCTGGATTCTCAAAACCAATAGTTTCAGCAGGAATGAGATAGATTAAAGGTAGAAGACTTGCCTATAAAATTTCAATTAGCATTTTCTCCCCTGCCTTGTTCAAAGCGGCAACTTTGATATCAATAAAATTTATTTATTAGTAAAAGTCTATTCTTATTATTTGTTAGATTTTGTTAATTTATTTTAATTAAGTAATAATAAAAATTGTTGTCCAGGTTTTTTTGCCACATTTACAACAGGAATTTTTCTTAAGAAATATAAAAAATTATTATTTATAATTTTTTTTATTTTTACTTTCATCAGTTGAAGGAGCTGAGAGTATAAAACTGTGCTTTTTCCTCACTTCTTCGACAGTAGAAATAATCTTATCAAGACAATTTGACACTTCTTCCACCTAAAATAATACAATATGTAGATAATAATGAGAAGATATTATAAAATACATATCTACATAATCAATAACAAGCATAACTTTAACGTTCTACCTATTTGAAATTAATGAATGTGTCATATACATGTCTGTTTATGAAAATAATTACTTGATCGTTTAAAAACGAAAATTCAAAAGAAGAAAGCAACTATTCTGATGGTAAGCTGATTCATTAGAAATGGTATGGTAATGGTGAAAAGAATGATGGAAAAATTTTAGTACATTTGCCTAATGTTTGAGATTTATAAAATTATTAATTTAAAGTATAAAAATGTAATTTTAAGAAATTATAAACTTTAAAAAAATAGAAACAAATGTGATCTGAAACATAGATTGAATAAAGAAATGTATTTAACGTACGAGAACATGCGAACTGGTGTATTTCAGAATCAAAGGCTGATAAATTATGAATTTTTAAGAATTTCCTGCGAAGAATAACAAAATATATTACACAGTATGCATTATTTAAAACAGATGTTTAATATTCTGACTTTATTTGGATGACAGTAACAATTTTGAGCATTTATTTCTGATATAAAATACGTATTTAGTGCATGATTCAAAATAAATTAATAAATATGATGCCTTTAAAAATCAAGAAAATGATTTTATGTGATGTACAAATATAGTTAACATTTAAGTTTGAGTGAACAAGTGACATAGTCTACAGATCAATACACAATGATGCTCACTGGATAGAAGGACCAGCAACTTTTTTTAATAATTTCAATTTCAAATGCTGACTTACTATCAACTTATTAAACAGATGCTAGTGAACATTTAAATATTACTATAAAGGTATTCTATAATTTCACAAATATTAAAATTCAAAAAACCTATTTTTAAATAAAGTATAGATGAATGCGATTATCAATTATTCAGTAACATTTATCAATTAATCAGAATCATTATACAGTAACAGTTAAAAAATATTCACCTCATTGAAAAAGTCTGACATAAATGATTCATTTCCATCCATATTAATGGTGATTTCATTGTTAGCTTCATAGTTTTCATTCAAAGCCTGAAATTTTAAACAAATTTTGTATTGCATACATAAATATATGAACAATTCTGTTTCACATTTAACAAAAAACTAATTTAATTCACAATCATCCAGCAAACATCTTAAAGTGAAAACAGGAAGATATATGAATGTGTCATATACATGTATTAGCACAGTGCAGTAGCAAATACCAACCCATAAAAGAGAAAGAAAATCACTGAAATAGGACAACCCTAAAGGATAAAACTTTCATAAGAATCACTATATACTTTTTAAAAATTTAGGCACAAGAATCTGAGAGTTTTACCAGGCAATTTAAGTTAACGCTAACAGGTATCAATATAGATATATCTCCACCAAATTTCAATAATTGTCGGGCATTAAAAATTACACAAGGTCACTTTTAAAACGTTAACTCTAGTCTAATTCTAAAAATGTTAATTTTTGCCTAACACAGTTAGGAAAAATTTATCTCTTACCTTAGTGTTGATAAATTTTACGTTAAGATCATACAATAAGTATAGAAATCAATGACCAGCAATCAAAAAATTTAGTGACAGTTTCAAATTGCAATTGCATAAAAAGTTGTAATTAATGTCCCCTCATTTCATAGTTTAAAAAGGACTTCAACGCTTTTAAAATGCAAGAAAACATTTAATTTTTTTCTATAAATCAAAAATTAATAAGATCAGGAAAACATTTTATATAGTACTTAATTGAAAGTTTAGTATTTTTTAAAAAAAAAAAAATAGATAATATCTAGAAAATTTAAGAATTTTCAAAAATTTTTACTTTTTCATTGCAAAAATATTTTGGAATCACTTATATTTTTATAGTACCTTAAATAAGACCAAATTTTGTAAGCACACACAATAATTTAAAACAAAAACTTTTGTTTATATTTTTAAAACGCCTCTTTGATCAGGGGGTCAATACTTTACAGATAGAAAGTAATGACAATAAACTGCATAAACACAATTTTTTTTTTAATTTTAAGATTTATTTCTAAACCGCACTAGTTGTTCTTTAATAGTTTAATAATGTTATATTGTTTGTTTTAAAATTTAATAAATTTGAATAATTCTTCTAAATTGCTTATGGTTTAGGAGTGGGTAGAAATTGGCCATAGTGGTATTTTTTAAATGACAATGATTTCATTTTTTGTATATCTTGTGCCTCTAACCAAAAAAACTTTTACTCAAAGTTTTATTCTTCCTCTTCTGTTCATCACCTATATTTATACAACTTATATAAAATTAAGAAATGTCAGTGAGTAATTAAAACTGAAATTCTAAATTTCATTACTACTTAAATTTTTTTTATTTTTTTAAGTAATCAAATTCTTATGTATACTCACAAAAAAATTAAAATAACAAAATTCAAATATTGATGTTGTTAAAATTATAACTGTACAGATATTCTAAATTATTCAATTAGTAATAAGAATTAAAAAAAAGAACACAAAAATGTTAGGTAAACTTCCTCGAAAAAAATTGGAAAAATACATAAAAATAGAATTAAAACTAAAAAAAATTTTTTTTCATCTAGTCTTAATTAAAAAAAATTATTATTTTGATTTTCTAAATCAAACTATAGTTGAACACAAGAAACAGAATACATTCAATAGCCATCTTAACACTTGTAAGATTATTTTAACTTTATTTCATTAACATTATCAGTCATAAATTTCCTCTCCTCTCAAGTTATAAAATTTTGTATCCTTACGTTGATCAACAATTTTCGTATTATCAAACAAAAATGTTCTTTCGCAATTGTTTGAAATCTTACAAATATATATATATATAATAGTAAAAAAAACTAAATATGAAATAACATAACCAAATGAATCAAACACATTAAATGTTCCTCAAATAGGAAAGTAATTAATAACTACGCAGTAATTATTATCCCTTTTAAGTGTATTTCAGGTAGGGACTATATTTTAATTACAAGGTATTTAAAAACAGATTATTAGCCATTGGGAATAATTATTCACAGCATTAAAAAATACTTAATTCTGTATCAACTAAAGTTGATTAAAGATTCATTTTTTAGGGGTATATTTAAAATAACCTAATATTGTCAAAGATTTAAAAGAATTTATTTCCAGCCTGAACTATTCCTACAGTATTAAGTCAAATTATGTTACTACATCAAGATTCAAGTATATTTTTACTAAAAATAGTTGTTTTTCTTTAAAAGAAACATCATATATGCATTAAACTAACATATTTATCAAAGAGCACTATTATTTATAAACCTCTTTGAAGCTTACTAAAATCATTTACATTATTCAAAAAATTGTAAAGAAATTTAGCTTTTTTGAATAAAATTGTTTTAATTCGAAAAACCACATTTGCTTAAAAAATTAAAAACCAATTGCTAAAAATTTTTTAATAAAAAGTAAAAAAAAAAAATTTAAATTAAATTATTTAAAAAAAAACCGAAAAAAGAAAATGATAAGTTAATTTAATATAAAAATTAGCAATTTATCATTAACAAAAAAATTTAATATCCCCTAGTAACTACTCTATCCTTAAATAGAAAGACAAAGAAAGACTACAAGATCAAACCTTGTTTTTAACAAATGCCAAAAGTTTCACACTAAGAATTCGATCAATATAAAAAATATTCAATATTGAAGAGCAATTTCAAGGATTTTATATACATAGTGATTAAGTGTTCAGGCTATATACAGTTTAATATTAATTGACAAAACAATTTGAAAATATCAAATATAAACGATGTGTAAGATCATAAACTTCATTGTTTCGAAATGTAATCAGTCTCAAATAAAAACCAAATAAGCTATAAATCAATCCAAGTAATAACCCACATTTAATTCAGTGTATAAAAAAAATACCACAAATATGTGGAATAAATACTAACAGCTTTCAGGGCGCCCAATCTATCATTAACCATATTTATGAGATGAAGTAATAGTAAAGGAACGTAAAGACAAAGAAATATGAAATCAATAAAAAGATTTTTAGCTGAAATAATACGATAGTTTAAAGCAGAAAAATAAAGTGACTTAAAAAGAATGAACAACACAAATGTTTCAACAGGTTGTCATCGAATTTCACTCCCACTACCAACAAAAAACAAAACAGAAAAAGAAGTTAAAGTTAGCTGCAACAAGTCTTTTTCGTAAAAAAGTTAAATATGTGAATAAATGTACTAATCCTATTTTTGGCTGCATTATGTAGCATATAATATATAATTTTTGAAAGCATTAATATTTAAATTTTCTATGGCTAAGATTTTGAAATTTTACATTATGTCAAAAGTTAAGGCTTATTTTCACTACACAAGAGATTGGTTGATTCGAATGCATTGCACCAACCAATCAGATGCCCGATTCCCACTATTTGACGCTAACCGAAAAAGGCGTTTTTTTTTTTTTTTTTTTTTTTTTTTTTTTTTTTTTTTTTTTTTTTTTTTTTTTTTTTTTTTTTNTTTTTTTTTTTTTTTAATTCTTTTTTTTTTTTTTATAATTTGCCAATTCGTGTTGTCCTAAAACAGCAGGAAAATTTCGATGATGTGAACCAAACGGTAATTTTGCCGATTTTGGAGGTGAATTCAAATTGTCAGCGTTGTTTATTTCGATTTCTAATAAACATAACAAGACTGTTCATCAATGCGAGGCATCAGATTTGGATGAATTAAATACATCTTAGTCATAAATCACACTCGATACTTTTCTAAAATTTGCAATCGAAATTTATATGTTTGGCGTAATTTTATATTGGCGTAACATATCATACATATTGGAGTAACATATCTTTTTAATTAATGATATTTTTCATTTAAAGAAATTAAAGGAAGTATTCTCCTCTCTCTTTTTTGGAAACGGGGAAAAAATTTTCTTTACGTGATGTGGAAAAATTATTTTTTCTTAGTACTACTATACACTAACGATGTATTTACACAGGAATATTTTATATTATGTATAAAAGAATAAATGTCCTTTTAAGTAAATTCAAGTGGAAATATTTTTCCTTTGAAATGAATAAAAAAATATTTTTCGTTAACTTTTTTAATTAATTCGCAATTGTTTACCCTCTCTCAAATACAATTTAACAAAAATTTATTATTTCAAAAATTTTAAGCTACATCTTCAGATATATTTTAAAAAGACGTAGTCAAAGTTTTAATAAATCGTATTTTTTGATTTTAATACAAAATTTGTACAAAGCTGTAATTTGTGATGAAAGTTTTAAAATTATATATAACCCTGTACTGCTGTATCCTTTGGGATACATTAACCTCAGGAATTCGAATTCACTTCAAAAATATAAAGAACATTTTTCTTAAATTAAATACGAATATTAATGAACGATAACTTTCATGAAAAAATATATTGCTTTTGGTATTTCTAATATAAGCTAATTTAAGTCTGACGAAAAAGATCAAGTAATTTGGAAACAAAATGCAAATATCAGAGGAGTACCTCAGAGCGTGACATCGAAAAGTTTGTAGTTTCATCTCGTGCAGAAGACGAGACCAAAGAAATATTTAAGGAGGATCATCAATTTAGTAACAAAAAAATTAATTAGTGTAAGCGATTAAAATCATTCAAAATGATGTATTCCATTTATTTCGATTGATCACTCTATTTTTTCGTCAGCCTTGAGGGGCATTTACACTGGATGCGATTTTTCGCATGTGAATACGATTCTGAGTTTTTCGTAAGTAAATATTTTCCGTTAATGAGATTCTCATTTCACGAGGGAAAAAAAATTTCTACTGTGAAAATAGTCGCTGAGTTTCGTGTACCGTTGGAATTGAAGATTGGGTTCAAAAGAACGAAGTTCAAATGCTGTGGTCGAACTTTAAGATTTCATACTCAGGTGAAAAGTCAGAGGAATTTGGGGATCTGAGCCCCATTTTTTTAGGAAGTCTAATTTTTAAAGGATTAGCAATTAGCGGGAAAAAGAATGTTTCATAAATTTTTACCTGACTCGGTTGTTGTATGAACTTGGAACTATAAAACTGAAGGTGGAACGTTTAGACATCTCACAAATCAGTTAGAATTTGTCACAATTTACTGGAATCGGAGATGAATATTGAAATATACATCGAAAACATTGAAACACTCCACACACAGGAATCGATACACATACACTATTTATTTTCTCAAGCTCAATGAATAATTAATTAGGATGCGCATAGCGCCATCTGTGGACTGTAGAATTAAACAGGTTCATTGTTTCATTATTATATATAATATTAAAATAATGCTGTTTGGCAACGTCTGTGTTTGGCATAGTATAGCATTTCTTGTGCCTTACATTTTTTAATTTAATGAAGAAAAAAAAAACATGTCTTATAATTTTCTTTCAAGTTATTTTATTCTATTATATATCCGGAGTTGAACAGCTGACCAAATTTTGATTATACGGCTATTAATGTTCAACTCCCCAATCTTGTAATTTTAAACCCAACCTAGAGGATAAAGGAACTTTTAGATCAAGCATTGTGACAAACTAGCCTTCGAGGAGGACTGAAACTAACCCGCATTTGCGTTACATGGAAAGGAAAACCACGAAAACCTCACAGGGTTCGCTCAATGGCAAGGAGATTCTACCAATACCACTGAGGATATTTTACGTCAGCACTGTGGTCGGTGCGCGTCTTGAGCAGAATTCGTATCAATCAGCAACTGTGGGATTTGTATTATCTTTAATTATTTTTTAGCGTGAAAAACATAGTATAAAACAAAGTTTTTCTTAATGCTTATATTTAACTCCTTAGATTGGTCTTAAGAAAACGATAATTTCTTCTAATGTGTGTTTTAATTAAAACAAGTAGAAAACTTCCATTAGTCTAAATTCTAAACTTAGCATAAAATATTTGAAAACTTGCTAGATCGTGTAATAGAGGGGAAAAATAGGCATATGGTGTTGTTAATATGAGTTTTTAAGGATTCAATATGTCTATAAACGAAAACTTAAAATATTTATTTAAAATTTCATAAAATTTAGATATTAATTTGAAATCAAAGTGAAATAAAATTCAAATTGCTTTGTAAAAATATTCTTTTCTTACGCTTAAGAGCATTATTTTCCTTGCGTCAAGTTTTAGAATAAGGTGTTAATTGGAAAAATTCTTTTGAAAATACAGAGATTTTGCATCACGTTTGTCTTACTATAACGCTAATCTTATTATTATTTATTTTTTTTAAATCTCTCAGCGATTCTGTGATTTGTTGAGAAATTTTCTCGTATATGCTATGAAGCTGTTGAAACCTAAATAGTGTTAGGGTTAAAGTTATCGTTAAATCGTAACGCTATGCAAAATCTTTCTAGTAGCTTCTTGATATTAAATGTATGTTAAAGGTGATTTTTTCCTAACTTACTAAAAAGTTACTTAATGTAACTTTTTAATTTCTTTTTACTACGCATTTGCTCTTTGTATTCTCAAACTCTTTATTAGGACTTTTTAGAAATTAAAGCAATTTTATATAGTGGCGCCTCTTTCTCTTTCTTTCAGATTTTGAACAGTGTTCTTCGAAGTTTTTTTTCCCCAAGAAAATAAAAAAAAGCTCTAGTTTTGCCATACATTTGAGGCAAAGTTATAATTTTTAATTACATACAAATTACTTTAATTACATACAAATTACTTTAATTACATACAAATTACTTTAATTGCATACAAATTACTTTAATTACATAAAAATTACTACCAATTACTTGGACTTCAGACAAATATTTAAAATATTTTAATATTGATTAAACATCTTTAAAATTCGACACTTTGAAAAGCTTTTTCCACATAGATTAAAATTACTAAGTCAATAAATGATTCTCAAATATTTCAATCTTTTATGAGCCTACATATTACAACGTTGGAAAAAAAATTTTGAATCACTAAATAATTCCATGATAAACACTTTTCATTTTCTCAAAATTATAGCTTTTCATCAACGCTACATTTTGTGCCATTTTTAGAATTAGCATGCAGAACCTGGCTGAAGATGAGCTCAGCTTGACTCACAGTCATGAATAACTGTTGCAACAGCAATGAAAATGCCATATTATTCTCAAAATAAAAAACATTATTTCACGTGAGAGCAGAGCCTTTGTAACACAGACTTATGTGACTCATACCGAAAAATAAAGCGTTTAAAAATTCTTTTATTTTTACAGTTTTATATAATTCGAAATTCTGAGAGTATGAGTAAGATTAAATAGAGGAATAATATCGGTCTATATTTGTTTTCCTTTTTCGTATAGCTAGCGTGGAACTGCTGACTAAACTTTTGGTGGCTCTTTTGGTAGTGTCTGTGATATCATCGAGTATTATAAGCCACTTGTGGTTAGCAGGTAAAGATGTGTCTGGCGCCATCCAGAAAGGATCTCTACCAAAAATGGATTTACAAAGAGCAGCACTCGAAGACGAGTTAACGATATGCTTCTGTTTATTTGGTTCCAACAAGTGGCAACAATAAGCGGACCTTTTATACCACTTCAAGAAGCTTCCGCTGTTAGATTATGGGAGTCATTAAACTTGGCATATTTTTTTCCACTTTTTCTTACCCTTCTTGCTTTTCCCCATCTGCCCCACCCCATATTTTCGTTTTATTGTTAAAGCTTTCAATATGCAATGCTCAGAAAAAATACAAAAAAAGAAGAAGAAAAAAGGGAACGTTTTGAATAACTTTTGATCTAATGATCGGATCTTTACGTTCTAGGACTCATTCTTAATGGTTTGAGGGGGTGACCTCAAATATGCTAATTAATTACGACAAATATGCTAATTAATCAGACGATATTTCAAGTTACAGAATCAGACGCAAAATCTTACCTTCTCTGAAGAAACATGCCTTTCTTTCGACTGATTTGGATTCCTTAATTCTAAATAGCTGCAATTAGGGAAAAACGGTTCCAATAGTTCGGTCAGTAGAGTGGTCTAAAGTTTGGACCCCGTATTTTGGATGCGTATTTCGCAATATCTCGAGAATATTTTAAGCAAATTGAAAATTTTTTTCACACAGTAATAAAATTCGTTTATCCAAAGTAATTCCACGCAAAAAAACAATTTTTAATAATTATTTATTATTTTTTATTATTTTATTTAATAGCAGTTGCAAGGTATACATATTATTATATTATTTTAAAGAACATGATTTTAAAATGTAAAAAAATTGGAACGAAATTGGTCAAATAGTTTCTGAGAAGACAAATTTTAAATGGGTGACATTTTTCTGCATTAAAACACATTTGAGGTTATCCCCATAAAACATTAATATTGAGTCCCAGTACGGGAAAATCTGATCTTTAAATCTGATTTTTTCACATTGCACACATGTGTTGTTTGTAAGTTAAAAACTGGTGGACTGTGAGCTTTTATGATTTTGGTATACCTTTATCAAATATTTTTTGAAAATATTATGATCGATGAATGAGAAATATTATGATATGATCTATGAATAGGAAATATTATAATCTATGAATGAGAAATATTATGATCTATGAATAGGAAATAATATCTATGAAAGAGAAATATTATGATTTATAAAGGAATTTCCATGAGATTTTCCTTCTTCAAAACAGAAAGCTCACTATGGTAAGCGTTTTACACTAGTCAAATCTTTCTTTTTATTACCCACGGTACCTTAAATGAATTTTTATGGCGATAGAAATTCTTTTTCTTAATTAAGTTTTACAAATAAATTTTAGATTAATTATTTTCCCGTTTTCATTTTTTAAAAATGTTATCATTTTTAGTATGTATTAAGTATTCGTTTGCTAATAAACCTTTTGTGTTATATATATTTTATTGACACTCTTGCAAAGAAGGGACTAGACCATCCAGTCCCCTCCACCTCAGAGCTTACATACCTTGAACTTTTTGCAAGGCAAAAGGCCCAGAATAAACAAAAGTGGCTGCTTCCACCTATTCACTACTGGTATAAAGCAAAAAGACCAGGACTCTCTCTATCTCTCCCTGGTGACAGGCAAACCAACACCTGCCTATCCCGACTGGCCAGTGGACACCTGAAAAGTCTCACATTTTCTGCAAATCAAAAGATCTTTCCTCTTTGCCCTAAATGCCAACAAAACCAGGCATCACCTGAGCACATCTTGATCTGTTTAGGGCTGGACTGGAACGATATTCATTCCTCTCCCATTCTGGTTTCGGATTTTCTCAATGTTAACGGATTCATTGATCTGGTCTGACCCCGTCAGACCAGATGGGAATTAGCAACAACAACAACAACATATATTTTATTTATTTTATATTAGATTCAGCCATAAATGTATTTTTTTTTTGCTGCGAAAAAGAAAAATAGGAAGAGCAAAAAATATTTATTTTTGATTATTTATTAATTGATTTACTTGCATTCAATAAATATTTCAGGAATTGTAAACTTTTTTATTTTGGACATTAATACTTATAGTTTAGATAGATTTTGATAGTTTTCAATTTTTTCTTGCGTCCCTAAGTATTAGTAATGTCCTTCAAAATAATGATTAATTTTTTTTTCACTTTTATTAATTTTTTTAAAGCAATCACAGCTTTGAAATTAAAAAGTAGCATTCAGGCAGCAGGCCGTTTTGAACTAGGTAGATGAGTCAAGGAGGCTATAAGGCTCCACAATATACAACGCGAACGGGGCAGAGCCTCTTAACTGTTTTGGTTTGATGCTTATGTTTGCCTCACACACACAAGTATAGTGCGGCTTTGAGGAGAACTCCTCCAGGCTAAAAGTCTGGGGCTGTCTGCTGCTATGGTAACAAGTGCGAACACATTTCTAATGGGGGTGAAATGGAGATTTCGATTGGCTTACTCACGCTGACCTATGCAAAGATTGAGACAAAACTATTCATCCCACACCCCTATTCGAATTGACTTTCCCTCGTAACCATGGCAACCGCCACGACGTGTGACTGATCTCTGGAGGAGTTCTCCTGAAAACCGCATTATAAGGCGATCTCCGAAGCAAGGGAAAAAGGTTACCGGTTCTATGACAAAACAAGCTTTGCTTTGTGTAATAAAGAAAAAGGAAAGACCTCTTCTCACGCTTCAGAGCTGGTTTTTGTTTACTATTAAAGAAAAAAGTGGCTTTTATGAGGAAAATATTTATGTTTTGATTTTAAGATCTGTTAACAGTTAACTTAGTTACGTCACAAAATAAAAATTTGACTAGTTGTCCATTTTATGATTAACGCTATGATAGTGGTCATGCGGTCAGCCATGTGTATCACCCAGACCAACAGGTATTCATTGATATAAGGCAAAATGGTCTTCAGACCACCACCGAGGGACCGACGATACAACCCAGTCCCTAACAATGATAACCCAGGGCTTTAAACTTTGCGCCGTCGTGACTTCAGATTCATACTTAAAATACTGATGATTCATGTCTCAGAAATAGAATTAATTACATAAATTCAAAAACCATGTGATTTTTTTTTTAATTCAAAAATTTTTCTCTCATTTTTAAACGAAATTGCTCAGTTCCTCTCAACAGAAAAAATTCAGTACTTTAAAACGAGTTTTCCTACAAAGAACGAGGTTTGGCTTGTATAACAATGTCTAATATTTACCTTAAAGAGAGGTTTAATAAAATGTGATAATTATATGTCCTGAATCCCTCATTCAGTAAAGTTGCGAATTCGGTCATTGTTTTGATTAAATATTAAAGATCTAGCCTGTACATCAGCACATTTAATCTTTTCAAGAGCTGTGGCATACTAAATTTCCCCACAGTTTTGTAATATCTACAGTGTGTACGACTAAAGTTTGTTACACCACGATCAATCAATCAAGACTGCCTATATCTTTGTCGTTGTAAAGTGAAAAATTCGAAGGAGATCATGAGTTAAAACATGCGTGTTAATGTAATGTAGCTTAGAAAATTACAATATAGAGCCGCGATGGCCTTCGTCTTCCAATGAGGTGACCCAGGTTCGAATCCCAGCAATGGCTTTTTGATCGGAATTCCGCATCCGGCTTGCACGGACCACAGTGTTGACGAGAAATATCCTCAGCGGTAGACGGATCATGGGTTAGAGTCCCTTGCCATCAGGCTAACCGTGGGAGGTTCTTGTGGTCTTCCTCTCCATGTAACGCAAATGAAGGTTAGTTCCATCAAAAAGTCCTCCACGAGAGCAAATTTTGCCCAAGACTTGTTCTAGGTGTTTCTTTGTCTTCCAGATGGGGTTCAAAATTACAAGGCTACGGAGTTGAACATTAGTAGTCGTAAACCCAAAATTGGATCGACTCTTCAATGACGGTTATAAAATTAAAATAAAGTATAAAAGATATGTAGTCAATTACTGTTTATATTGTTATCATTTGTAGAAAGTGCTTCAATTATTAGAAATGAACGATGTCGGTATTCATGTTTTACATGTTTACAGAAGTAAAATATTTGTTTCGGCTACGATTTTGTACATGGTAGTCATGGTTTTGCATTTCAAAATAAATAAATAAGTAAAATAAAAGCAATAAAATAAATAAATTTTGTTAAAAAATAATTTAATTTATGGTAATTAATGGAAAGAAAAAAAATCACAACTAATTTTTAATTTACTTACTTACAAACTGATTCTTCCCTACACACTTATTAACTTATTTTATGATTCATTGATCCACTGATTCACGGCATCGTTCTCACTCTCTGTCTGAACACTAATTCATAAAAACGGTTAAATGTTCTTAAAAATTTATGCCAATAGCTGAATTCTAAAATCTTATTTCCCCAACATCAGTTAAAAACAACCTATTAAAGAACACCATATTATTCTGTGTTTATATTTTCTTTTTTGCTTTGGAGGGAAATGTATAAATGATCATTTACCCTTTGAAAGATACCCGGTTGCGTCATTTACCCTATGTTGTACTCAGGAGAGGACGGTAAACGAAAGATGATATTAATATGAAACAGGTGTTCCGGTGAAATTGACAGGAAGAGGTCCATCACCCACTTGCATATTCCGGAAGGGAACCCTGTTTCCGGTTCGACTGTGTCGTGGGTGACACCACATTTTTTTTATATTTTTTTTTTATATAATGTGGTTTACTACTGTCATTTTTTGAGCACAAGATGTTATTCTTTGATTTTTTTTTAATTATATATTTTTGTCTCAAAATATGAAAGTATTTTGCGGAATATTTTTATAGTAGTTTCAATTATAACATAAAAGTAAGAAACTTATCAGAGATGGATATGGCTGGTAAAAAAAAAAGAGTTAATTATTAAATCAATAAATAATATTCCCCCCTTTTTTTAACAGAAAAAATTCACTTTCAGTTTTTCGTACCATTTTTCAATACCACGAGCCTATTTTATAAGTCTTAAGTTGAAGAAACTAGAATTATTTCTTCGCTTTATTAAAATAATTTTTTCAAAGACCGTTGCATTTAGCTCGTTTCTGTCACCCATGAGCTCATGATTGCTTCGTAATCATTTTCGTTTCCTAAATATATTTTTACATCAAAATTGCAAATTATTAAATTAAATGATCAAAAAGAAAACTCTTTTAGTAGAATTGGGTACCTGTAAATGACGTCACACGTGGGTATCGAACCTGATCACCAGCAGAATCGGGGTATTCGTTTATGCCACGATTCCGCAACCAATCAGGTTCGATACCTACGCGTGACGTTACTTACAAGTGTCTAATTGAATCTGATCTGGAAATTAATTCAGCTTGATAATAAACCGAGCCTAATAGCTATAACGTTAATACGCAGTCTTCTTTATAGACAACTTGCTGATTTCAGCGGTTTTCTTCGTCTTGAGTTGCAAGTACTCAATTGGGTATAATATGAAAAAAAATACAATTACTTCCACTCCGAAAATTTTACTAGGAATAATATTTACGTTTTAGTTTAATTAATAAGCTGAGTTTTAAATATGTTTACTAAATTCATAAACTTAGATAAAGGAACAAAATAAATTATTTCAGAAGGAACTGGACTAATACATTTCCAACCTGACGAGTAGCGATTTATAACAACACACTTCGTTTAATGTTTACTTGTTGCTAGAAATGAGGTTCGCAGAAAATGCTGTTTACTAATTAAATTTAGTAGGAATAACACGATCTGTGACGTAGGCTATAGTATACCCAATTGGTTCCACAGATTTAGTTTCAGGTTCTATTTGGATAAAATTTAAACCTAAAAATTTTGATCGGTTGCCAACAGTTATCATCGATAAACGTATATTTCAAAATCTCATTTAATTTGTGGTTATTATAAAAACTTTCAATTATTTTTCTCCTAATACTAATTATTTTTATTTTCCAATATTAATATTCATTAATATTAATTAATTTCTTTCTAGACTATTTAACAACTACAAAAATTGAATCTTTTTCGAATAGTTATTTTGAATTAAATTATTACAAATGCATACGTTTACCAGACACAGTTATGCATAAAACTTATTTAAAAATTTATTATTTGCCGTTGAAAAGTTGTAAAATAGTGATTCAAATTTATCATAAAATATTGCTAAATAAAATAATATACTGTGACAACTTTATAATAAAATAAATGAGCAACGTTTTCACTTTTATGCTTTTAATTTGGAATTGGGTATACTATAGCCTACGTCACAGGTCGTGTTATCCCTACTAAATTTAACTAGTAAACAGCATTTACTGCGAACCTGATTTCTAGCGACAAGTAAACATTAAACAAAATGTGTTGTTATGAGTCGCTACTCGTCAGGTTGGAAATGTATAAGTCTAGTTCCTTTTGAAATAATTTATTTTGCTGTTTTATCTAAGTTTATGAATTTAGTAAACATATTTAAAACTCAGCTTATTAATTAAACTAAAAGGTAAATATTATTCCTAGAAAAATTTTCGGAGTGGAAGTAGTTGCGCCTTTTTAATGTTATACCCAATTAAAGTCAAATTCGGAAATGTAAAAAAGGGAAGTAATATAAAGAATGGATGATCAATAAATATTACTTGCAAATTCCTTTAAATAAGGGATAAATTAATAATTTACAGATAAATGCCGTTGTAATTTTTATTTATTTTATGCTTATGATTACCTGTATCTTCTGTATCAAAAATACGTGTATCTTCGTTGCGTATTATAAATTATGTCATGTGATTTTTCTGTCCAATGAGAAACGGTAATCATCTTAAGATTTCTAGGTATTGTTGGTTTTGTTATAGTTCTAATTTTATTCAATCGCTGCATTATCCAAGGCATAGATTCTCTTTTTTCATCGTGTATATAAATTTTTTAAATAAAATTTTGACAACTTTATTTTTAAAAGTGAAAAATAATTTTATTCATTATAACTAAATTATAATTAAATTAATAAATTATGATGTTTGGACAATTTTTACCCCTTTCCAGTTTCCCTTTCCAGTCTGGCTATAGTTATTCCAAAAATATTGCAAACCACTAAATACGTAAAACAATTTTCTTCTAAACATTACCCTGTTCTTTAGCAATTACTATTCTTAAAACAACATAGAGTTCAAATATAACGATTTACGTTTGCAGTTTCTAATGCTGTTGGTCTAAGATTTCAAAATCAAAAATTGATGATTCTGTAAAGCATAGGTAGCCAGTGGTTTCACTAATTTTATGAGCCCCTCGAACTTTCCACAAAAATTAAGTAGAATAAAATTCAATTTTTTTTAAAACTTTTTACGAGTTAAAAATTACTCTGTTTTCTTAATTATTTAAAAAAAACATTTTTTTTTAAATTTAATTTAAAAAAAAAGTTTTATGGCATTAATTTATGAAATTTTGTTTTTATGTTTCAAATCATTTTCATGTTCCTTTCTTTTTCATTATTCAGAAAAAAAGGAATATTTTCACTCTATTTTAGTTTTCTCAAAAAAGAGATTTTATGATTTCACTTGATTAAATTTTATTTTTATGGATTTCTCAATTTATATTATGCAATTTGTGAAAATGATTAAACTGTTATGATTACAGTAACATTATTAAAATAAAAATAAAAATTATAGAAGAAATAAAAAACATTTAACTGGAATTATAACTTCAGTCTTGAAAATTGATTTTAAACAAACTATAATAGATTTAAATTGCGGAATTAAACTCGTGTCGACTAATTTACTTTGATAAGATGTTTTCTTTTTTTTAAAAATTATTAAATAGCTTTATTTTTGATAAGGATATCCTATGTTTTTGCTTATTATTTTTCGATATGAATTGTAATAGTTTCTATTATTAATGTTCTTATATTTATTTTCGAAAGTTATTAAAATTAATGATTGAAGCTTAGTATTATCAAATATTTTTAATTATGTGCTTTCTCAGAAAAAAAAAAGAAAAGAAACTTATATTATAAAATTACGTGACAATAAAATAAAAAAAATAAGCTATCGTAAAAGAAAAATCATCATTATAATTAAATTCAGAGAAAAAAAAATTGGAACGAAATTGGAAATCAATATATTTATTCAATCAATAAAAATGGTTTAAAATGGTATAAAAACAAGCAAGACAAAATTTAACGCTTCAGTAGAAAATATCTTAAAAAATTGCACACTTTTAAAGCTTATAAAATGCAGCACGCACACTATTGCATACAATATTGCAGTGAGTCCTACACTTTGATATTAAACGACAATACACACATAAACAAAAAGAATATATTAAATTTGTTTTTACAAGTTTTTTCTAAATCAAAATTCAGTAACATTTATCAGCTTTAGAGAAACAGAAATAGAAGAATTTTGAAAAAAGTATAGAAAAGAAAAAGAAATAAATTCACTGACTAGATATACAATAATTATAAACAATTCTAATAAATAAATAAGTAATAAATATGAACTAAAAGAAAAGCAAATAAAATATTTCATTTACTATATTTGGCATTATATATTTCTTAAAACCTTTCATAATCATATAATCATCTTTAACACAAACCCTGTTAGTCCCTTTAAGAACCGTTAAAATACCACGAAAGTAAATTTTTTTTTGAATTTTTATATTCGTCACTATAATAAAAAACGAACAAATAGTAAAATTGTGAAAATTTTTCTTTTTACTTTCAGTATCATTCATTCTGGTACACCGGAATTCTGTGAACTACTTTAAAAATACGCTAGAATATTCGAATAAAAACTTACTAACATAGATTTAAAAACAAAAAATATATTTTGCTCTAACTCTAACTCTTTGGTCCACATCAACTTTCGAGATCGTAATCTCAAATACAAAATATCGTTCATTCGATTCGAAATCTGCATATCTAAGAATAACTTTCTGATTATTATTTTTGAATAAAGTTTTGAATAACGTGAAATTTTTAAAATCGTTTTACGTTTTTTTTTCTTTTTTTAAAAATTTTATTTCACGAATTTTATTGCCCTAAAAACATTAGGAAAGTTAATAAGCAAGGATATTAAAAAAACAAAGAAATATTACAGATTTGTTATTTTTATTCTCATGTTGCAAAGCTTTATAAAGCTTACAAAAGAGCTTAGGAGTTTCTCCACAATAACATTTAACAACGAAATTTCTATTTATCAACTTTAGAGAATATAGTTGTATGCGCAATCATATTAGTTTAAACATGACGTTAATTACGCTGTTCGAGGCGTTAATAATGTCAATTTTTTGATGTCAAGTTTAAAATGCATGGCAAATCTGCGTTCACATTTTCCTTTAGAAATATATTAAAAATAGCGTCTGATTTAACACAACTAACTGATTTCTGTGAAACAAATAGTAACCCAGAGAATGCTCTGATATGCAGTAGCTAATTGAATAATAAGACTTAATACTTAATTAGAAATTAAGTAATGATATTTAGTAAAAAAAAAAGAAGCAAAAAATGATGTAAATTAAGGATTCTTGAATGATAGGATCGATTCAACAGCAAGGAATCGTTTAGAGAAACGATTCTGCATTTTCAGAAACAAACTTTTCTAGAAAAGTAAAAAATAAATTATATGAAAACACGTTTTTGGGTAGTAGATTATTGTGTAGGAATAATTTCTAAATTTGCCAAAATTTAAAACATAATTCATAGAGTTTACTTATACTTTACCATCAGGAAGCAAGATCTTTAATTTGGTGTGAAAAATTCTATGTAGAATAAGTTTTAGTACTAAGTTTTATGAGGCATTTCTTATCTTTTTTTTTTAACTTAGTTTATTATTTTGCTCTTTTTTCAACTAAATTAGAAATATGGAATGACTTTTCTGCATAAATGAACAATTTAGTTTGTTTATTAAAAAAAATAGCGAAATTAAAATATAAATATCAATTTCAAATTTTTAAGTATCAGTTTCAATAAAAAAAGTATGTTAAAAAATTATCAAGTATGCTTTTCTAAACATGTAAAATCTTTCCTAAAGCTTTTACGAATCAGTCGAAAATTGAAATTCGCAACGCTCTACAACTTCTGGTAGCTATTTGTCATGTTCTAAGTAAGAAAATATAAAATGCGTGGCAACTTTTCATCTTTTGTTATAAACTTCAAGGCAATTTTTTACAGCGGATAAAAAGGCTCTTAAAATCATATGCCAACGCTATAAAAATATATCTGGACCCTGTAATACAGCTAACTGCATTATCAATTAAGCTTACAGTCAATAAAAATATGATCAGGAAAGCATCACAGTCATCTTTGGTACAGGCACAATGGATAATTCACTCCATGTTCCACTAGTAAGATTGCTCAATGCATCTTTGGTACACGTACAATGGATAAATTCATTCCGTGTTTTAATGACAATTGTTTAATGTTTACATAGAATCTTTTCACAGAGATCATAATATTCTAACTCACAAGAACAGGCGATCCTCTTCCCAGCAAGGCAGAGGGCGATATTTTTCTATCGCAAGACTCTTTATTAGTCACCAAATCCAGGATGACATTTTTATTTTGATCCAGTTGCTGTTGTTGTTGCTGTTGCCGGTGAACTCTCATACAGGAAGATTCCTCATGCTTGTAGAGATAGCTTTTCAAAGCAAAAGCTTTACCACAACGCTGGCAAACATATGGCTTGCTGCTGGAGTGTGTTTGAATGTGAGCTCTGAGGTTGGATTTGTCGGCGAAGGCTTTTCGACATACTGGACACTTGAATGGTTTTTCACCTGTGTGGGTCCGAATGTGACCTTGCAGCAACCAAGGTCTGCTGAAACATTTGCCACAGTAGGGGCACTGACAGCCTTGACTATGGGTTCTGACATGCATGCTATAGGCTGGCATGGACACATACACTTTGTCACAGTGTGGACATTTGCGTGCTTTCTTATCCGTGACACTGCGATGGGTTTGTCGGTGTCTAGCTAAATTGCTAGAAGTGCTGTATCGTTTTCCGCATTCATTGCAAATGTGGCTGTCTTGCTGCTGGTTACTGGAAGACAAAATTGGGGAACTACGGCTGGTAGAACAGGGACTACTGTCAGGAGATTGTTGACGTATATTTGGCTGATGTTGTTGTTGTTGCATTAACTGTCGGATGACAGTGACAAGAGCAGAAGTTGTACTCTGGTAAGGACGGTAAGTACTGTTTGTTATGGGTGGGCTCATAGAAACACTTCTGTAGGCTACTAAAGGTGGAGTACTTTGAGGAGATGGATGAAATGTCTGTAAGTAATGAAAATGCTATTATTAAAAAATAATAATAAATAAATTATTAAAAAATTGAAGTGATAAAACATAAATATATTTATGTTGTTAATACTTTAATATTGCAGCAATTTTGTTAAAAACGCACTGTTCTGTTCTTCATTTAATAAAACTTAATAGAAAATAAAATTTTCAAAATTTCATATAATTAGTTATTGCTCTGTAATAAAATGCTTAAAAAATTTCCATATTTAAAAAAAGGACAAATTTATATTTATGGATAGAAATAGAAATTATATTTATAGATAGAGATAGAAATTTTTGAATTGTAAGATAAGGAATTTTTTGCTCATTTTAAAGAACATAACTTTACACTGCAAAATACAAAATTTTCTCAAAATCGGTTGAATAGTGCCTGAGAAATCAAATTTTAAATATCTGACTTCTTTGAAATTCAATTTCTCAGAAAATTCTTTTTTCATTATTATGTAGACTATTCGTATCCAATTTATACTGCATTAACATGGTTTTTCGAAGTTCTGTTGCCAAGGAAAATAAAAAAAAGCGAGTATTTAAGTGCCTTACACTTGAAGCAAAACGAGGAATTTAAACTGTATATATCATCATGCCGTGATGAATTATCTGGAGCTTAGAACGGACAAATAACTTAAATATTTTATAAGTTATTAAACTTATTTAAAAATCGCAAATGTAGCGACATTTTCCCACCTCGATTAAAATTATTAAAATCACTGCCTTGATCTCAGTTTTTGCAAATTTTTATGAGCATATAATGCAGCATTGGAGTAAGTTTTTAAATATTGAGAAACGAGACCACAAACGCTTTTCATTTCTACGAAACTGTGGCTATTCTCCGTATTGACGTTTTGTGCCATTATTAGAATAATCATAGGCAGCACTAACTTTATATAAGCTAAATTTGTCCTAACAGTCACTGTTGCAAACTCGCAGCAGCTATAAAAATAGCATTTTATTCGCGAAAAAGTATAATTTCATACGACGACGAATCCTTCCAAAAAACAACTTTAAGAATGAATAAATTAAACTGGTTGCACCTTTCTGACTCCCCTTTTGACTATAATTATAACTTAAAATTCAAGTTTTGCTTCGAGTTTCGCGCTTATTATTATTATTAATTTGGCAACGAGAAAGAACTTTAAAGAACAGCTTTAAGGAAGAAGAGTGCTTTTACACTCTTAGAAATATTGGCCAACCCTATTATTGATAATATGGTTTGAACTTGAAAAATTTGGTGCAAATTTGCTGCAGACTAAAATGAACTATATTTTCGCTCTAGCTTGACCATAATATCAAATATTCAAGTTTTAAAAATATGGTCAAATTTAGAACCATAAGATTGCAGAAAGCATGGATTGATTTTATGGTTCAATACACTCCAAAACTTCTATCACTGTGGCTATTGATACATAGCAGCTTCTTATGTGGGTAAATTTTAAAAGCACTTAAAGTTACCTACCATCAGACTCAAGGGTTGTCCATCATCAGATGTAGGACTTTGCTGCTGTGACCTGGACTCATGAGCCGGAGATCGGGGACTTGTTGGTTTCAAGTTCTCATATCCGATGGAGTCCGTTTCACTGTCGCAGTAAGGGGGTGAGCAGAAAGAGGGACCTTCAGCCGTCGACACTCCCCGTTCCGGGCTCGTCTCTGCAAAGAGAAAACGAAATAAAACTGTCAACGGTGTTTCTAGTTCGACATAAACAGTTCTTTGTGAAATTTAAGAGGAAGAAGCTATCCATAGTACATAAATATTTTTTTTGAGGTGGATTTTCCCAGGGAAAGATTTACCGTTAGGAGGTGGTTGGAATTTTACTCTTGGCTGGTGGCCGTGTTTTAAAACTATTGAAGAAAGATAAACAGTTGAAAAAGAAGGAAAAAAAATTTCCTACTACTTATATTTCGTGGTAAACGATAAAAATAAATATGGATACATTATCTTAACAAATAACTACTAGCACTTAAAGATATATTGAAAATGAAACAGGTGTTTTTTCCACTAAAATTTTTAGTATATTCATTACGAAGAAAATCACGTATAGATATTGACAGAAAAGAGTAAATAAGTTGAAAACATTGCTAAAAATTAATAAGAATATTTCATATTTTATAGCTGGCGTTGAATAACCGACACCATACTGAGTTTATGACAATCAATGTTCAACTCCGTAGCCTTCTAAATTTGAACATAACCCAAAAGATAAGGGATCTCCTAGATCAAGCACTGGGTCAAACTAACTTTTTGATGGAATTAATTCGCATTTGAGTGACACGGGCAAGAAAACCACGAAAACAACCCACAGTTAGCCCGACGGCAAAGGAATTTTAATCCATAATTCATCCGCCACTTATGATATTTTACGTAATCACTGTGGTAGTAGCGGGCCGAAAACAGAACTCACGTCAACTAGCCAAAGCTGGTATTCGAACATGGGTCACCTTATTGGGAGGTAAATGCTCAATCGCCACGACTAAGAAGAATTTTTGGGCATTTTTCTACTTTTTTTAAAATTATATTTCTAATACATCAATCTTTTATTCGAAAGCTTTTAATTTTCGCTAGAATATTCTAAATCAGGCTGCACATTCGGAAAAAAATTGAAAAATGGTTGTGAAAGATTGAAGAAAAAAATAATTTTACTAATTGCCATATACCAAAATATATTCGTAATGTAAAGAAAATATATATAGAAGATAGAGAAAACATATCATATATCAATCAACAGCCTCATGAAGCATAAAGTATTTTATTATACTTTCAATTCTCATTAAAATTTGTCCTAATAGATTTTCAACGCTTTCTGGAATTCGTAAAGACGCTAAACACATTAAACCATGAAGAAATTTTTAAAAATTTCTATAATTTTTTTCAAGAATTATCTATTTTATGACATTAGTAGTTATCCACAAAATAAAATGAACCGAAAACAAATAAAATATCAAACAGTTTACAAATAACAATACTTAAATCCTTGTACCAATCACAGTTTAGTAAGCTTATAGAGAGATATTGAAAAAGACACATGGAATTATAAATTTTGCCATTAGAGGTGAAAGCAAAACATTTGTTGCCAATAAATTTTTAACCTTTTCTAATTTCTTAACCACCCAACCAGTAAGTTTCTTAACTTCATTTAAAAATAAATTATTATTATCGTTTGTTTTTTCAAACGATTTTATAGTGAAAAAACTTTGAACCAAAGTATCTTTTTCTCAAAACATAACTGTATCTGATTCCTTAAAAAAAAAAAAAAAACTAGTAGATAAAATGCCTCGTCTGTACAGGGAGACATAAAGTGGGTACCATTTTTATCTTCTTATCAGTTCTCGTCCAGACCACCCCGTGTCCCTATCATAAACTCATCCAAATTCATTATAAAAGTCACGGGCAGTGTGCGGATAAAGAAATTGAAACAATTTTTAATACAAGAGAGGGAAAAAAAAGGATTTTACCACTTTCTATATTGCCATAGCGAATCGTCAAATTCTATATCAATCTTTCAACTTGCTAGCTTTACCACACACGGTTAGAGTGCCAACTTTGGGGGTCAGCATTCAAAAGGTCAAACATACTGACGATATATCAGCGAGTTGTCAGGTTGGAAAGGGTAATTTTTCTGCTTTTTTTACAGCAACTGAACGAACCCTTGTTTGATTAAAAAAATTATAAGAGAGGATACAATTTTATGACACTGTTTTCGCGAGGTAAGCTAAGTTTTCTTCAAAAAACCATTATTTACTTATTTGTTTTTTTTAATACATTGCGCCATTGAGAAAAAAAATCTAACCTAAAATTGTTCTGGGAAGTAAAATGTTGTTTTAACTCTTTTAATGGTCCTTTATGGTTTGATTGATATTTCGTTCCTTAAAGATGATCGCTTCAACTACAAGATTGATTAATGTAACATGTAAAACTCATCAGATTTTCTTAATTTTTAAAAGCCATTTTCATTTTTCAACAGAAGAAGGTTATGGAGAACCAGGTTGATGGGGAATAAGAAGAAATTGAAAGTATTTGAGCGTGTAAAATATGTTTTATAAATTTTATAAAGAATGATTGGCTGTAGATGCAACAGATTCCGTTGTTCGGAAAAAATAAATTGTAATGTTATAGAGTTTTACATTTCCCAATTTTTCATAAAATATGTTTGAAGGAATCTAGAAATTTGAGGTATTACTTCCAAAATTAATTTAAATTATGATAAGCTAAAACTAATCTTAATTTTTTTTTGTATATTTTAAAATAAGTAAATAAATAAATAAAATGACTATTGAAATGATCACAGCAAATATTCTTACTAACACTGATCCGATAAACTGATTGTAGATTCTATTCCCTATTATTATTGTTATTATCATTTAAATCTCCAAGTACTTCGAATTTTGATATTCTTTACGATGAGAAACATTTATATTATTAAAACAATTTTGAGCTAACGCTAAACTAATTAAAATTTTATTCATGGACAGAATAAGATTTATTAGATTCTTTGGTGTAACAAACGTTTCAATCTTTTAAAGTTTAGATGGTTAATCTTAGAAATCGAAGTTTCGTTTAACTGAAACTTTTTCACCATATGAAAAGTATTAATCTCTAATCTCGGCTAATATTTTATTTCTATTTCTGAATTTAATGGAACCTGTTCTGTTCTTTCTGTATAAGATATTTTACTTCTATTCCTGTTCTTTTCCTTATTTATCACGAATTTAATATTGTACAAAAAGATAATTTCTTCCAGAAAAGTATTGGAAAATCTAAAGAACACAAAAAGTATTGAATATTGAGAAATTCCATGAAATGAAATATTTCCGACACTACGGCACCCTCATGATCCCGCATTTTACAAGTGTCTCATACCAGCTTATCCCATCCACTCAGCGATCTATTAAAGATTGCGATAAAAATCCCATCGATGTTATCAAATATCGCCCCACCTCATAGCTACTGTATAATCGACCCTCTTGTTGGCGGGCCATGAAGGGGACGTCAAGATCCACTTGTGGTGTCTAGGCTCTTCAATTCTTAAGGGATATAATACTCCCACTAATGGAATAGCACACAGGCATTTTGATAGGGCATGTCCAGACAAGCAATCCATGTTCACACGCCAAAGGAGTACTTGTTGCCGATTCTGTTGTCCTATCGCGGACCTTTTGACTGCTATCTGCTAAGCTTAGCGAAGGTGAAGGGTGCATTTTTAGAAAAATTTGGCATATTTCAGAGTCTTTAGACGTCTGTCTGACTTTTCTACTTATATGTCTTCTTTATGGCAACCGCCTTGTTGGTAATAAATCTTCTTAAGGTGGTAGATTCGAAAAAAATATACTTGTTTTTTGTATGGAAGGTAGACACGGCTGCACGAAATTGCTTAGGTTTCTTCAAAATTTTAATTACTTGGCTCATTTTCTCTTTATATAAGTTTGAAATACACGAAATGATTTAATTAAAAGAAGCAATAAAAACTGAAGAGATGGGATATAATTATTTACTGGATTGAAAATTAAAAGTAAAAACCCGAATTTATTTAAATGAATTCCTTCGGAATCTAGCTAAAAATTGGAAAAGTTACTCGATTTTTAAATCTTAAATGAATTTTTGAAATGCTTTTCAAGAATTGATTTAACAAGTTTAAGTTGTTTTAGCATGTATAGTTTTCAGCCTATGAACAGATTCTGGCCAACTATGCTAAATGTATAACTGTAGAATGAAGAATGTAGAAAGCTAGTGAATGAACTTTCACTGATGACCCAGCTTTTATAAGTTAATTATCAATATTTTATTTTGTTGGATCATTAATCTAGAACATTAGTTTGAACTGATTTAAATTTTTTCCTGTTAAAATATGACCCTTTTAATTTAATGTTCTTTAAAGACAATTTATAATTAATTCTTAAATGATAATTTTTATTTTACGTGGAATATAGCTAATGTCATACCTACAGGTATAAAGCTATTAACAGTTGCTAAATAGCTCTGCATATAACATGCCTAGTAATATAGTGTGTAAAGTATTCTGTTAATAATTTCAAATATTGCAATATTTACCAGTTTAATAGTATGCATAAATTTACAGCTCAATAATCTTATTCGTGAAAATCATCCCATCTCTAAAGGTGGAATCTTATTTATAATTCTTGAGTCAAAATAAAGGCAGATAAATATTTAATACTAAGCAATATTATTTGCTCTAAACTGAATTTAATTTGCATGACTAGTTTTCTTGAAATGATCATTTTTAATATTTCATTCCGAATTTATAAAATAAATATCAAGTCCAAGGGGCATCAAATATATAGAAGTCACCTCAACAGGACCGAGTTTCGAATGTTAAACTGTTTTATTTGGTTTGCATAAAAAGGAAATGTGTTGTTTATTGAATTAAAAATTTGTGTTTAAGATCCTTAATTCGGAACAGTTGAAGTGGCATGAGATTTTAAACTCATAATTGTAAAATTTGGTAAAAATATTATTGTTAAGAAACAGTAACTTTTACTTACTACCACAAGAGAATTCCAAAAAATCTATGATTTGTTTTTATAAATTTTTGAATCTTAATTATTTTTGTCGAATACTAGTTATTTTTCTACAGCTTGTGACCCACATGACTCAGGGCTTTGAGGCTGTAGATGAGAGCAATTCAGATTTTGCATGTTTTATAATAACGGTAGTCAGCAACTTTTCAGCAGTACCGCGAAGTGAGGTTTTCAAGTCCATGTCAAGAATACAGATAAAGAAAATTATCAAGCTTTAATTAAGGGCCTGTAACATATAAAATTTAAAAATCAAAGTATTTTTTTCTTTTTAAGGAAGATTTTAATTCAATCTTTTATCTTTTAATTCCAACTTCAATTTTTCAATTCAATATTCTAATTTATTTCTAAGATTCAAACAAAATTAATGAACTTCTCTTTAATTTCCATTAATGGAAAATGGAAAAATAATAACATTGTTGATATATTTGAATTACGGAAATTTTAGTCTTAATACGAATTTCACTTTGATGAAGTTTTGAACATACTACTACAAATTTATTTTATATTATTTATTTAATATTATTCAAATCTATTATAAATCAATTCAATTTTATAGTGCATACATTTCCAATATAAATCTATAACTCTTTCGTCAAAAATACCGGCCTTGCAGAAAAAGATATTGTTCTCAATTTGTCGCAACTTGCTTTTAGCAACAGAAACTTGAAGAATTTCGTGGTAGTAGTTTAGTATAAATTTCGGTTTTCATAGTTAGAGTTTTTATTATTAGAGTTAGAGTACACATTTAGGGTAAAAATACAAAACTGAAAAGCAAATTTTGCCTAATAAATTGCTTTGATGCCATGCTCTCTAAGGCATCATGATTAAGTTACCAAATTTTATCACAAATTATAAAACAATATTTCATTGTTAATGTTACTCATATTCATAACTAAAGCGCTTCGGTAAAAATTACTGAGCTTTTCGGTGTTCCCATAGAGCCAGAAATACTATAAATTTTAAAATATTCTGGTAGTTTTGATCATACTTCTTTTCGCAATGTATAATTTGCATTGCGTTTTTTGAATGCACATTTCTTGCAAAATGACCCTTATTAAATTGTGTCAATGGTCAAACCTCAGTGGTAGACGGATTATGCGTTAGAGTTCCCTTCCATCAGACTAACCGTGGGAGGTATTCGCGGTTTTCCACCCTATGTAGCGGAAATACTGGTTAGTTCCATCAAAATGTCCTCCTCGAAGGATAGTTTGTCCCAATACTTGATCCAGGAGTTCCCTTGTCTTTTGGATTGGGTTCAAAATTACGGTTATTAAATATATATATGTTTCATTCAGTAATACTATTTATATATTCCATTCATATATGGCAACGTTACTTTTAAAAAGTAACGAGTAAAAGTACAAGTATTTTTAAAAAAAGTAACGAGTAAAAAGTAAAAAGTTCTTATTTTAAAAAGTAACGAGTAAAAAGTACAAGTAAAAGTACAAGTACTAAACAAAAAAAGTAACGATTTAAAAGTACATTTCTAGGAAATCGAAAATTCAAAGTAACCTAAAATTTTATTGAATAATATTCTTATGTTCTTTAATGTTTTTGCAAAATTGTTGTTATTTATTTAATTATTTTTAATTTTGAAAGTTATGGACATTAATTTATTTTTAAATTCGGAAGAATATTATAATATAATTTTATAATATAATCGTATAATATAATTTTAAAATCAAATATAATTTTAATATCAAACTTTTTATGGATTTGCACGAAAAAGAAATTTTATCTATTGATTTTAATTTTTAGTTTATTATTTTTATTTATTTAAATTACCATTGATTTAAAATTGTTTTACTCTATAGAAACGCGTTTTAAAAGCACAAACATAAACAAAGCAAACACGGGGTTTCAGATAGCTTTGTGATCTTTGAGCTAGTAAAAAATAATTGAATGTGCAGTATAAGTTGAAACAGAACAGTCTACAGTTTTATTTGTAACAATGGCTAATGCTGAAGTCATGCGAGAAAATCATTTTCCGAACATTTCTGCCTAACGGAATAATTAAAATTTGTAAACGAATTTTAGTATCAGCGGCTAAATTAATACCTTCGAGTTTTCAAGAGTTAAAATAGTAATTATAATAGTTTTCAATAGCACAAATAGTTCTGAAGTTCTTAGAGATTTGACTGGGCGTTGTTTGACAAGGTCGGGCATAAACATAATTTTAGTAAAAAATGTACTAGGTAAAAATGTATTTAGTAAAAAATGTATTAAGACAAAAATGTATTATTAGTGAGTTCAAAAAGAAAATTGAAAAACGTAATAACAAAATCCAACATTTTTTTATTTAAAATGTATTAAACAAATGCATAAAACTCGAAAATGAATGAAAATAACTTGCTAATTAATATTTTTATTCATTTTGCAAAATAATTGCATTTCGAAAGCATTTTTTTTTTTTTTAGAAAACTTACCGAGTTTTAGAAAAAAGTAACGATTTCATTCGACATTTCCGTTACAAATACTTGTACTTATTCCCTAAAAAAGTAACGAAAGTACAAGTAAAAGTACTAAATTAAAAAAGTAACGAAGTACAAGTAAAAGTACGTAATTTTTACTTGTACCGGCGGTAGAAGTAACGTAAGTAAAAGTACTGCCATATATGATTCCATTATACTAATATAAAGAAATCAATAGGTTTAAGATAGACAGCAAAGTCAGACCAATTTGTATTCATTCAATGCACAATTATGTTAGGGAATCCAATAAGTCATCATTCTTGGCTGTCAAGATATTTGATTTAAATCAGGGAAAAGTTATTAATTTCATGGTGTAACTGTTAAAAAATGTAATTCTAATACTTTTTTTTCAAAATTATTGAGATTGGTCAGCATTAAAAATTTGTCCTATCACTTCAAGCTACTGACTATGTTATTTTTCAGATTCTAGACAACTTAAAAGTGCTTAACTTGATAGATATAGCAAGAAAAAAACGTTTTAAATTTTTTATTACGTTTTTAAATGTCTACGCGTCAACTGAGATAAAATGTTTAGATCGCATAAACCTCCTGTATTTTGTAAATAAATAAACAGAAAATTTATTATCTGCAATTTATGTGTTTTTGAAACTGTCACATGTTTTCTTACTTATTACTAGCAGAAATTACGATATTAGTCCTTTTCTATCATTTGGAATGTAGAGAAAACAATTTTGTTTAAGGGTTTGAAAGTAAAAATTAATATTTTAATTGCTAATAAGGCTGAACTTAAGGTGCGAGATTTTAGACTACAGTGCTTTTCTACAATAATATTGAAAATTATTATTTATATTTTCTTGATTAAAGACTACATAGTGGACTTAGTTTACATTATTTCATTTAATTATATTTATACTTTTCATGAAGAAATAAAATCAATATTAAAGTCTACTACAAAATACTATTTTTTAAGAAAAATAGAATACTAAGTTTCCTCATAATTATATATCAGACATCAAAGAACTGAAATTAAAAGTTGTTGAAAATTTCAACCCTAATAATTTCTTATGTTGCTAATGACTTTTATTTACTAATTGTATTGTAAAATTTATTTTCTTGATTTTATTTCAAAGCATTCTGTACTTACTGTAATACTTTTGGAAGGAATATCTATGTTTTGTAGCAGCATGTTAAAAAGTGTAATTTTAGAAAAGTAATTTATTAAAAGTGCGATCAATTTAGTCGACAAGTACGCTAATAGGTATATAAAAGGTATAGGATATTACTAATCTTTGAAACTAATATTGACCTGTTATCATACAAATTGTCTTTCAAAATAATTTTTATTAAGTTTCAAAGGTATAAAAGAATGCATTAAATAATGGGGATACTTTTTCTTGTTGAAATAAACAGAGATATTTTGTTAATAATAATAAAACTTAGTGAACAAATTAATTACTTTTTTAAAGTTTAGGATAAGTAAAAGGTATTTCGAAATAAAATATTTTTTTTATTAAAAATTTATTCTTGTTCATAGTCATTCTTCTAACATGCATTTACTTAATATTAAGAACTTATACTGATTAACTTTTGGTGGGTGATATTTTATAATGAAAATATGTAAGAAGCGCAAGTTTTTGTAAACTATCGAAAAGAAAAACAATAAATTTTCAAAATTATTAATCTTGGAACTTGTTTTTATATTTTTATTTCAAGTTTTGAATACATAAAATTTCAAACTCATTCATTAAATTTTTACGAAAGCAATTTGCACAGCTTTTCTTAATATATTTTTAAATTGGTTTTACTAGCTGTCTTGCTGGTTGCATCATACCCCAGGAATGCTTCGTAAGCATCTCTGTTTCAGTAAACAGATCATTACATCAAAATAAAAACCATTTAATTAAAAAATAAACATTTCTTATTGTATTAATACAGTATTGGTCCCACAAATAAAGTTTCCGCTTCCATTGGGATTAAATTTAAACCTATAATTGCGCGCAGTTAATATATATATATATACTATAGCAACAACATACATAAACTTGTTTTAGAAATTCTTATATAATTTTCAGTTGATATAAAAACTCCTTTGTAATAAAAATTATACAGCAATTATATGAAAAATCATTTCATAATACTGCTTCAGAGTTTAAATATTTGTTTTGCATTCATTGTTGTTAATACATGTGTTGACTCAACACAGTTTCACATAAAATCATTTTTAAAGTTAATAAACATTTTTAAAAAGAAAATATGCACGCAATTATTTAATAATTTTAAAGCAGTAGTAAAATATCGGTATCATAAAATGTTGTATAATATTATGTAAACGCTTTTTAATTTTGAGTAAATAAATAATACATCTATTTTTAAACTTTTCAGTTTGAATAATAATCAAATTAAAAAATATAATAATAATAATAAGGAATAAAGTTATGAAGGAACGATAAATCAATATTGATAGTTAATTCATTTAAAAAAGAGATAAGTGAATAATTTAAAGGTAATTACCATTATAACCTTTATTAATTTTATGCTGATAGCAGTCAAACATAAATCGGTCTTCATTGCTTATTAAAGATCATATCACATGATTTTTTTTTGTTGAAGGAGAAAACATAAAACGGTCGTCATCATCAAAAGATTATTAAGTACATTTAGAAAATTATTTTTTGAAGGAATATATACTAAAAAAAAAACATAAAAATTTTATGAATTTGTACTAATTTTTAATGTCAAAACATTTAGACAAATTTGTTGCAAAAAACTTTGCTAATTCATTATAAAAACTTCTTAAAATTTTCATATATTTTTTCTCTCCATATTTTTATTAAGTCAATATAAACGTTTTGCAGAACTATATTTGTTGAAAAGAAATATTACTTTAATACTTATTTTTATAGATTACAAGATTTACAGAAATTAATACAATGGTATTAAGGTACTCAACTTAAATATTTAACTAAGTAAAATTTTTAAAATAGTTTTTTCATTGAAGTTAAGTGCAGTTTTTAAGTAGTTTCTTATTTGGCGATAACCATGAGAGCCTCTGTGACAGAAGGAATAGATTTTTTTCTTTCTGTGCATATTCTTTCTATTGAAATGAGAATAAAAACCAATTGTTATGCCTTTTATGCTAAAAACTGAATATGTTGTTAAGATTTTAACAAAGTGGGTATATTTAGTTAGCACTTTTTGGTACCGAATATTAGAAAAAAAAATCTCTGCTTGTCTAAATGGTAAGACATATTTGGCGAAAATATGTCTTGAAACTGGATTATTTGTTAATTTGTTAAGATTTAATAAGAATTAGTTATGGATCCGAAATTTCTAAGGAAAAAATTATTGGAAGTTCTTTCGTAAAAATTGGCGATAAAGTGAAATTACTTTAAACAAAATTTTGGCAAAACTTTTACAAATTTAATTTTATTTGTATTTTGAATTATCATTTTTCTTAAGTATTTACAATTTATTTTTAAAAATTAGTACATCTATTATTCAAATTAAGTTTTTTATTGGATAAAATTCAGCGAGTTTGGCTAGTTTCCTTCGTTTTCATAGGGACAAACAGTATTAGTTTAGCTTTATTAAATTAGAGAGATACTGAGATATTTTCGCTAACCCTGATATTATGCGCTAATAGCTATTTTACTTGAAAATGAATCAAACAAGCCAAAATTCAACACTTAAAAAGTATTGTTCCATTCTCGGAGAAAAAAAAATCTTGTAAAATTACCGTAATGTATGGCTATGATATTTTTGATAAAAATATAAAACCTTAAATTCTGGTTAATTAAATTAAAATATACGTTATTTAAACTATTCATTTGGTAATTTTTCCGTTTATAAGGTAACGGTTTACCGGAAATTCTGGTTTTCAAAATTATAGCTCTTGTTACCACACATTTTGCAAAAAATACATTGATGAAAAGTAAATTTAATTGAATAAATGGTTTTTATGCCATGCTCTAAGGTATCATCATAAGTTTACACGAAATTTTATCATGTTTACGAAATCTTTTCACACATTAAAATAATTATATTTTACTGCAAAATTTGCCAAAAAAAGAAATGTTACCACATTCTAGTAGTTTTGATCAATTTCTTTTTCTCAGTATATAATTTAAACGAGCTAAAACTTAATACAAAATTATTGCTCCTTCGTTACGTCGTTCTTATTATTTCGAAAATATTTTTAATTGCTTAAATATCCAAATAAGTTCTTAATTTAAAAACAATATCTGAAATTTAAGAACATGCTTAAAATTGGCCCAGTCTCTTTTCCAATCATTAATTCTCACAACAAATAAATAAGTAATTTTGCAACTTACCTCTCGACAGTATTTGATTATCTTCATAGTCCACAGCTGATTTGTATCTTTTAATTAGAAAAGCTCGAGGCATCTTCAAAGTGTATCACAAAAATAAGTCCTCTTGGATATAAGAATCATATAAAAATAAAGTCACTTCTCAACCACGGATGATCACAACAGATTCAAGAGGTGCACCACATCCCGGAGAAGTCCGTGCGATGCCACTTCGGTTGACGATTGTAAAGACAGTGACTTTATAAAAACTCTTGAAGATGATGCTCTTGTGGGGGAGTGTGTGTGTGTGTGAGGTTAGTTGCGCCACGTGGGTTAGGTCTGTGGGGGTCTGTTTCCGGTAAATTCTTCCCCCCACTGTCTTTTTTCTCCTGAGCTTCTTCCTGCCTTATCCTTTTTTTTTTCTTATAATTTCATCCCTTGGTGAGATATTGCTTTTTTACTTTTTTTTTTATTCTTTATCTTCCTTGAGAACTTTAATTACTCTTAGAACCTGTGCCAGGGAAATCTGCGCATCATTTTTTATGAGATGGAAGGTGAAATCCAACAAGTGTTTTGAGAAAGAGATGTTCAAAGCCAGCTATTTTATTTAGAGTTATATCCAGTGATGATTATCTATATTTATTATCAGAAATAGAGATGATAGACTTTTACCGTCATTTAGAGGTTTACTAGTAGCGTGTTTGGTGAATTTTTTTTACTGGCACCAAGTAGAAAAAATTTTGCTACTCTTGTTGTTAGACTCGATTGACTTCTTCTTTTACCATCACTTAAATTTTGACCATTAATTTCTATGGAGAATTTTTTTTTCTCGGTTCTACTAAGAAAGCTTTCAATAGTTTTGCTGATGTCTTCACTAAGATTTTGACCATCAATATCTATGGAGAATTTCTTTATCGACTTTACAAAGAAAGTTTTCCGTAGTTTTGCTGTTTGACTTCACTTAAATTTTGTTCATCAATGTCAGTGGAGATTTTTTTTATATGCTCTACAAAAAGAGATTTCCGTTAGTTTTGCTGTTTATCTTCACTAAGATTTTGACCATCAATGTCTATGGAGAGTTTCTTTATCGACTTTGCAAAGAAAGTTTTCTGTAGTTTTGCTGTTTGGACTTCACTAAGATTTTGACCACCAATGTCTATGGAGAATTTCTTTATCGACTTTGCAAAGAAAGTTTTTTGTAGTTTTGCTGTTTGACTTCACTTAGATTTTGATCATCAATGTCTATGGAGAATTCCTTTATCGGCTCTACAAAGAAAGCTTTCCGTAGTTTTGCTGTTTGATTTCACTTAGATTTTGACCAGCAATGTCCTCAGAGATTTTTTTTGTCAATGCAAAAAGAGCTTTTGGTATTTTTACTTTTCATTAAAATGAGTTTAAGAACCTGTTGCTTTAAAAAAATATGTTTTTTTTTTGTAGTCACGAGCAGGATATTGATGCTGCCAATACTTCATACAAACGTTAAATATTATTTTCGCGTATTTGCCAAACTGTTGATTCCTGACTGAGCAAATGACACGTGATTAAATAAATGATTTTCTCCTCTATCCGTTAAATTTAAAGCTATCGAAAACTGGCACCATAAAAATATTTTTAAATAAATTGTCCTAATTAAAACTTTTAAGTTGAACTATCGAAATATTCGGAGATTGAAAAGAATAAATGTAATAAGGGCAGTAATATTATTTACGAAACAATAGCAAAACAATATCGAATTTGGACCTAATACAGCTGCGAGTTTATGATAAGTAAAAATTAAACATAAATATCAAAAAGCTCATTCATTTAAATGCAGTAAAAATGAAAGACTTAAGTAAATAAAATATGAATATTTTCAAATAACGTTCTTCTTAAATTTAAGTTAAGCAGAATTTAGCAACAATTTATAATTTCCTCGTATTATGTTAAAGGAAACTACCTACACATTACGAAACTATCTCACATGCAATTTCAACCAAATTATTTATGATTTTAAATTAACTTGCAATAGATTTTCAATAAAATAAACACGAAAGAAGCATTTCTACGAAAAACAGTAATTAAATTTACGGTAGTGGAATATTGCAGAAATTACATAATCAAATGACTTAGTTTCATTATAGACGCGTAAACAAACAGAAAAAAAAAATCTCGAACGATTCGATTCCGTGAGCAATGGCTCAAATCCGCTTTTCAACCAGGTAAGTATCTCTTTGAATAAGCATGAGGCGAAGTGGGGGAAAAAAGGATGCTTTGAAAGAAGAGAAAAAGCTGTATAGTGACGTGGAGCGTTAGAGAGAGAGGATGCCGAGGAGGAGGGATGCTGATCTCCACTGAGAGGATCCTTAGCTTTCCTTGGGACGCGAGCCAACGTACGTCCACGTGCATTTTTTTAATTCTTTACTTTTTTAAATAGGCGGGGGCAACGTGCCAGTTAAGACCAATAGCGTTGAAGATGTTCAACCCAAAAAGTACAAAAATAAACTCGTGGTGGTAGGTTTAGACATCTGGTCCGATGCTCGGAAGCGCGTGGCATTCTCGCTGCATGATCTTTCATCATCTGAATAGTCATTCCTCTCTCTCTCTCTCTTTCTCCCCATACTCATTTTTCTTTTATTCTTCTGTTAAAAAGGAAAGTTTTTGTAACTACATCTTCCTTTAGAACAGAAGGAAGAGGCTCCTTTCCTAAATTTAGGGAAGGAAAGAAGGTGAAAAGGTATTTTTGACCATGCTCGGTAATGGACCATAAGTTGGGGTTGTAATGGGTGCCCATTAGTCAAAACACACGTGCAGTTCTTCTTCGCTTGCTGAGATCACTGAAATATTTATGCGCTGTTATTTGGAATATATTATAATAAATATTAATAATGTAGTATGCCACTATTTCAAAAATATTATACACTAATGTTTTAAGTAGTGATACAATGATATAAGTATATAAATATTTAAAATGTTATTATTATGTGTGTTGCATTATAAAATATTCAAAATATTGTTAGCATGATGAATGAATACATTTTAAATGTTCTTAAACGCGATAAAAATTGACCTATTATTTTCCGTGTACTAATGTAACTATTAAGGGGTAACTAAAAATAGTCAGGTAAAAATTAGCTGCATACCGTTAAACTCGATAAATAAATAAATATACATAATAGAAATAATAAAAAATGCGAGCAATTTTCTAGTCAGGAAATGTTTTCGTAATTGAAATAATTTATAAATTTGCTATAATTATAAGATATATTATTTATTACTGAATTTAATACTGTAATTTAATATTGAGTAGTTTAATACTGTCGAATAAAAAATAGTATGTTTGAATAATACCGGGAAATGAACAAAGTTACATTTTAAGCACAGCAGATTTTTTGCAAGGTAGGCATTCGAAATACCATTCAAAATGTTCAGCAAATTACATTAACTTTTTCACATAAAATAATCTCATGAAATTTTATTCTGATTATTTCGACTTCATTAGTGAGATAGTTCAGATTTCTTTTACAAATAAAATAGGCAAATAACTTTCAGGCCTTGTACAGTTAAAAGCGACTATTGGAATATTTTAGGACAAAGTTCAAAAAAATTGATTGATTTAAATAAAGAAATTCATTAAAATTTATATTTCTGGGAACGAACATGTTTCTATTACGAAGGAAAATAGTACATTCATAAAATACAGTGAGTGCTTTTTTTAATGTGCTTTATCGCTTATTATTCCATGCTACGTTAAGGAAATTCCAACACGAAGAAGAGAAAGTGTAACTGCGTCTTCCGTTACCAAATTGAACTTTGGTGAAATCAGAATAAAATTAGGAGCGCGATATACCACGAGTGAAATTCTCTTTCACTCCTATAACTAGTTTAAAGTATAGAAACAGTGAGTTCAGAAAAACCTGGAGTAAGCAATAAAGTCTCAAATACTAAAAAGGAACTCTTAGAAAATCAAAACGAAAATAAATCTTGAGAATATAGCTTAGGATTACGCAATGAAGAAGTTCATTTGACACAATTTATTTGTATTTCAATGTTTTGAATTTTTTTTCTCAATAGTTGAAACTTTATGGGTTACTCTAGGTTAGTTTGAACTAACTTTTTCTTTCTCTTAAATTAATAATGGAAGTGAAAGAGAATTTGAAACGAAAAATTTCTCACGTCGTATGACGTCCTCTTAAAAGGCACTCACTGTAAAAGTCTCATGTGTTACTGTAGAAGTCTGAAGTCTGGTAAATCCTAGGTTTTAATGGTAAAACCTAGGATTTAAGAATATGGCTTGGCAACTTCTATGGTTTACCGCAGGCTTGGTAAAAGACCGAAATGAAATGATAAAGTATACATTGGACTTTTATAAAGCCACTTTGGTAAAAGCTAGGTTTTACCGGTAAACTCTCCAATTTACCAGACCTTGGGTTTTTAACGTAATAGATGTTTGATATATAGACTTTTATTTCATTAGTTTCATCATATAAAAATTAAGGCGATGAAAATCTATATATATATTTAAAAACAAATAATGAAATAAATAATTAAATTTTGTTAAAACATACACTTATTAATCTTATCAAAATGTGTGTCAAAAAACGTGATTGACAGACTGTAGTCAAAGATTTTCGTCAAAAATAGATCTAGCGGTTTTTTCCTGTGGTTTCTAGTGGTTCGTGAAATGTTTAACTCGGAAAAAAAGAGATTGCGCAGAACTTTCTTCTTTTTTTTTAATGATGTTTTTTGAAAATTGAAATTACGTCTAAAATATCATTCGTTTATTAATTAAAAAAATAGTAGTATCTATAGTACATTTAATTTGGTCCCTAAGAGTTATTTCAAACTTAGTGTAGTCATAATCTGGTATAAATTGGATGATATTTTTAGCCTTGGCTTATAAAGCAATTAAAAAATTACAACAAATCTGATTTAGTTTAAAATGGCATAGAAGTAACTGAAATCAGATAAGGGTTAAAAAGGTTTTACAGTAAGCATAACTTATTTTATCAATAAGTAATCAAAGGCGATGAACTGCATAAAAATGTATGAATTGCATAAAAATTTTAAAAAAAAGAATAAACAGTTACTTGAAAGTTTAATATTTGAAATGGCTTTTACATTCTATAGATTATTATTTTTTATATTGAACACATCCTTGAAACAAACGTTGATTTTAGATTTTTAAATATAGGGTTTTGAAGTTCAGAAATTAGAAGGATGTGGTTTTTTATCCATGTACATTTTAGAAATAAATTTATTTAAAAACTTTTTACCATTAGTTAATTACTTTTTACGTAAGAGCAGTGCTGGGCTTGGGTTTTTCCTTTTGAATTTTGAGGTGATCCTGGTCAATCAATCTGCAGGTGCCGACTTTCATCGAATATGCTGCTGGGTTAATCTTGAGAGATTTTGGTCATTTCGCTTTTCAGACACAAACGTGGATGAATATAATTTAAAAAAGAAAATCTGCTTAGGCAAGTTTACATTAATTGTTGATATATTTTATATTATTGTATTTCATCTGAGGCTCTATGGCGTTTGAATCATTCTGTTCAATAATCACTGAATAAAAAAATAAAATAAAAAAAGTCGTGATAGCTCAGGGGAAAGAGCGTTCACCTTCCAATGAGGTGAACCGGGGTTCGATCCAAGCGATGGCTGGTTGATACGAATTCCACATCCGGCTTGCACCGACCACAGTGCTGACGTGAAATATCCTCAATGGTAGGCGGATCATGAGTTAGAATCCCTTTGCCGTCAGAATAACCGTGGGAGGTTCTCGTGGTCTTCCCCTCCATGTAACGCAAATGCGGGTTAGTTCCATCAAAAAGTCCTCCACGAAAGCAAATTTATCCTGATACTTTACAGGAGTTCCCTTATCCTCTGGATTGGGTTCAAAATTACAAGGTTACGGAGCTGAACATTAGTAGTAGTAAACCCATAAAATTGGGTCGGCTGTTCAACGACAGTTATGAAATAAAAATAAAATCACTGAATAAAAAGGTTTGAGGGAAAACACGATAACATAGGGACTCAATGTAGGAGTTCTATGGTACGTGAATTATTCTCCTCAACAATCACTGTAAAAAGATTTACGAGAAACAATAAAACCGACAAAATAGTAGCTTAATGTATGCGTTCCATTGTGCTTGAATTATTCTGTTCAACAATTAGTGTAGAAAGATTTGAGGGTAAACACGATAATATAGGAATTTAAGTTAGAAGTTCATGAATTATTCTATTCAACAATCACTGAGGGAAGCCACGATAACATAGGAACTTGATATTCATTCCATTGTGCACGTTATTCTGTTCAACAATTAGTGCAAAAAGATTTATCAAAAAACACGATAAAAACTTCAAATCTGTAAACTGATATTGTCTGGATAAATGCAAAAAAGAAAAAAAAAGTACTTGAGAAAACATGGCAAAGATTTCTTGAATTTTTTTTACTTGAATTGAAGACAAAAATATAATTGTAAGTAGCTAGTTTTCCGTTTCTTAAATTTTTTTTTATTAGTCTTTTATTAACTAACTTTAAAATTAATAACCCGTTCAAAATGTTTCAAAAACTTAACTGAAGAACGCAAAATGATATTTTTAAAGCAAAATTGCGGCATTCTACAAAGCACAAACTGCCGTAGGAAGAAGGGTGAAATGGTCCTTTTAACCACTCTTAACTGTCAGGACTTGCACACATGGGTGAAATTTTCCTTTTTTTCATTTTCCATCGGAAGTAATATTTGTAGTTTTCTGGTGCAGGATCCAACCCCCCTTTCGCACTTCGTTAAGAGATGGGTGAGAGTGATCTAGGGGGATAGGGTTCACATCCGTGGGGGGACAGACGACACGCGTGGCACAGAGAATAAAACAAAAACCAAGAAAGGAGGAGGTGGAAGGAAATGAATTGCGATACTTTTCATCATCAGGTATGGTGACGTTAAGTTTCCTGGGCAGAAGATGGAATATCATGATTACTTGCCCTTTTTCTGTTCCTTGTGAATGAATATATCGTGAATGAAGTTTTGTAAATTAGAATTCCAGAGCTTGTATATCACTAATTGATACTTTATTTATCATTTTATAATTCTTTTGAAAAAAAATATCTTTCAGAAGCTTATGCATGAATCACTGTTTTTAATATGCATATAAGTATCCAAATTAAGAGTTGAAAGTTTATATTTAAAAAGGGCAAAATAAAAAATAAAAGCTAATGAAAAGGTGAGAATCACTAGTCATCGACTAACATAGAGAACAAACATGCACCCAAAGAAACCTCTGTTATATTTGCGTTGGATTATGCTAAAGTAGAAATGGATTTTTAAATTTAAAACTTTTGGTACTTTGAGGAAGTGGCATAACCAGTAAAGAGTTACAACAAAGTGAAGTAAACCCAGATCAGTTGCTGTAAATCTACAATTTCGTATAAAAATATTTTAAATTCAAATAAAAGAAAATGATCTAGGCGTGATGGGAAGCTTATGCGGTGAACTGAAAGAAGGAGATGAAACTGAATAAGTTCAGGTAAGATCTCGTAGATGATAGAAAATGGTTGCTAGAACACGAAACCTAAATGAAATAAATTAAAGATTGAGTGAAAATTATTAAAAAACAAGGTTTCTAAATGTCTGGAAGCTATAGTACTCTTCTCGATATAGAATGGCATGCTAAGAAATTTCAAAGAGGTTTTTAGAGCTTGCACAATGTTTGGATATGCAATAGAGTTTACTATTTTAACTTTATACATAATGTTTTTCATATTCTATTAGTCAAAGTACATTAGCGTAGAGCTTACATTAGCAACGTAAAAACTTCTGTCAGATTGGCAGCGTTACGATTGTTAATGTTTATAAATTTTAGTTTATTAACAGATTAACTTTCATTGTTATTGATCCATAATATCTTAAATATTGAAAGAAGCAAAAATTTTACTTTTTTCAAAACTGTTTTAGTTTTAATTGCAGGATGTTTGGGCATTCTTCAGAAAATGAAATGATTTCGACTAATTCAATTCAACAGGAACATTGCTGAATGATTTTAGCTAAAAAAATATCCAAAGCAGTGACTAGAGCTCCAACAATGTTGAGAAATAAAATAGAGTTTAATGTTTTTATTTTATGCTTAATATCTTTCTTAATCCGTCAGTTAAAGTACATTTCGTTGGAGACTACATTGGCAAGGTAAAAACTCTTCTGAGATTGGCAGCGTTACGATCCTTAATAATGTTAATCGATTTTAATTTAAATTAATTAAAACTTAATAATGTTAATCGATTTTAATTTATTAACGGATTAACTTTAATTGTTATTGATGCATAATTTCTTAAACATTGAAATTAGCTTTTACTTTTTTTAGGACAGTTTAAATACAGAAAGTTTAGAACCATTTAAACAAGTTTCAACTATTTGCGGAAGTTGGCATACGAGCATTCCAATGAACTGAATTGGCTACCTTCGGAAAGCTGCAACGCACTTCTATTTGCAAGATAAACCATCTTTAATGATCCTTTGGATATCCTCAGTGGCGTCGTACCACCTGTAAGAAGACAGATTTAGAAACAGAATTCCAGAAAATAAAAGTGCGCCATTTGCACGGGCGACGTGCCAGGGAAACGTCATTACATCTTACATAAGAATGCGAAATCTCTAACGATCTTTAGGGCTCTTGAGGTGCCACTTTGTGCTTATTTAACTAGTTTATGTGATAGTATGGACTACGAGATGAAGCGACAGTTGTTTTAAATTAAGTTTCTGCAAAGAATAAATACACTTCTGAACTGTTTAAAAATATTTAAAGGGATGAAGGTTGTAACATGGTTTCACAACTCTGAAAGCAATTGAAATAGATTTATCCTTCTGTTGCTCATGAAGAAAGTTGTACAGAGTTTGTTTGGCTATTCTAAACTCAAGATTCAATTGCACTAATCGTATTATGCCAAAGCAGGTAGATAAAGAAAGAAAAAAGCAAAATAGAAAATAATGAATTTCAATTTGATACTCTAATAAAGAATATGTTGGAAATATTAATTGCAGATCAGGCTGAATTTTTTCATACCGTAAATATTTTGGGTTGATTTTTTTTTTATCTCTTTTATCTCTTTTATCTTCTGAATTTATAGTCGTGGAGTCTAATTTCATATCAGGGATTATTCAATACGTTGTCCTTTATTATTAACATCAAAATCATAAACTTTGAATTAAATCATAATTCGCGAATTCTAATAGGGAAATAATGTTCGTCATAAATTTTGAAGCATCTTTCAAAAGCATTTATTTTGAAAATAACAGTAACAAAATCTGACTTACGGGTTAAACGAACTTAAATGATCCTTAGCATGTCCTCCTCAGTTTATGTTATCAATACTTTATCAAAACAGGAACAACAATAACTCCATAGCTTTTAAGCACATAGCTGAGTAATATCGCCAGAATAAAATAAAATTGGGCTTCTTAATTATTAAACAAAAAATAAAGCAGAGCTTAAATTCTTGATTTGATTCTGTTGGTTATTTAAAAAAAAATTCGGTCGTAGATTTAAATTTATTTCTTAGTATTAAGTTACAACTACATTGTTCTCCGAAAGTTAAAGCACAACCTGCATTTTGTGTCCAAAAAGAGGATACAACCTATGCATTGCAATATTCGGCAAGGGCACGCGCAAACGTTTTCCTCCGAAGGGTGCAACCAGGAAAAATATTCACTATAACATTTTTAAAATCTTGTATAAATATTTTTTTCTTCCGTTTAGTTATTCTAAAAAATACTTTCAGAAAATGTTTTTCATCAAAATGTTTTTCCTCAACATGTTTTTATAAGCTGCAATCAATAATTAAATTTAAGTAACTAACCCACAATTTTCGATATAAAGTTAGTATTTCAAGCAGAATTTAGCTATTCTTAGAAATATCCTTGTATTAAAATGCTTTTACAAGCTACATTGAATAATTAAATTTATGTTACTAAACCAAAAAGTTTTGATCATTTCAAACAAAATTTAAATTTTAATATTTAAAAATACATTCAAAAATCGTCTTTATTTAATTCTTTAATTAAATAATGTTTAAACACAATAGAAAACCTCTTATAGTTTTTTTTTAAATTTTCTATTTTCATTTTTTTTGACAATATCTTATAATTAGTGAAAAATATTAGTTAATGAAATCATTACATTTAAAAATTTAACATTCGCGATCAGTTTATAAATTGGGGAGGATTTAATATGACAGATAACAAGATAGATTTATGATTCATTCAATTAAAAAAAAATTAATAACATTTGAAAACAAAATATAATTTTTAGTATGTTGAATTTGCAGAGGGATGACCATTTATTACAAAAAACTTCATCACAATGAAAATTTTGTAGATACTGTACTGTTTTAGACAAATGACCTGATATCTTCTTTTTTTCCCAAATAAATTATGATTGTGGTAAATTCATCTAAATTTCTACGTGGCAAGAAATAAATAGCTTCTTGGTATATGCATTTCCACAAAATTTCTTATTTCCATTTTCATCCATTTTATAACGTACAGTCGAAAGGTAACGTACAGTCTTAACTTTTGGGGGTAGTGTGTAACTAACAACATTGAAGAGATAATATACCATTCCAGATCTTTTAAAAGTTGTAAATTAAAAAGTTTGAGCAGCGGTATCTCAGTGGATTTCGCTTCCCAATGAAGTGAGCAAGATTCGAATTCCAGCAGTAGCTGGTTGATGCGAATTCTGCGTCCGGCTCGCATCGATCACAATGCTGCTTTCCTCAGTGGTAGACGGATCATGGATTCGAACCCTCTTGCCGTTGGGCTAACCATGGGAGATTTCCGTGGTTTTCCTCTCCACGCAATAATTTTAAAATCCTCCACAAACTCTAGTTTGTCATAATGCTTGATCTATGAGTTCCCTTGTCTTCTATGTTGGGTTGAAAATTACATGGTGTGGAGTTGAACATTGATAGTCGTAAACTCAGAATTGGGTAAATTGTTTAACTACGATTATAAAATAAAAATAAATTATAAAGTATTTTAAACCTGTTTATTTGTTGAAGAATAAGAGAAAACCAGTTTGACAGTATTCGAAAATTTTGAATTTTTCCTTTACTTACAGAACAAAATATGTTTTCTTTACTACTAAATTGTACTTAAAATTCCCTTACTTCATACAATTATAAAGACAATAAGCAAAATAGTAAATTATTGTTTAGCTGAAAATTACTAAGCAATTTTTATAGATAGGAATGTTATTATGGTAATGTGGTAAGGAATTTAGTGTTTTATTACAATGAATCATTAAAATTTGCAGCAGAAATACAGATGATTTAAAAGCGTGTCCCAGTAAAAAAAAATACAGTAAAAATTTTTCTTATGAAAACTGTTCGAATTTTTTTATTAATTAAATGATTATTAGTAAGATAATTTGTTTAGAAAAATCTTTCTGAGGTTATTCTGTTGTTTACTTCTTACTGATAACTGAACTTGCATCCATCAACAGGTGGCTGGTGTCACTGGCAAACAATTTTTTTCGACGAATAGGAGGACTTAAAACTTGTGTCTCAGGGTCTGAAGCAGAAAAAAAAAGTAAAGATGAAAGAGAAAAGGGGGAGAAAAAATCTTCATTTATCCCACTTGTGTTATGTCTGCGCCAAAACACTAATTCTTATCTTTGAACTAGTTTGTGTTTAGTAACAACTGATAAGAGAAAGGCAAAAATATGGAGAGAAAGCGCTGCAAGAGTCTAACTTTGCAGATTAAACCTATTTCTGTAAACCAATAAAATAAATAGCCAATGTATTTATTAAAGCAATATTTGATGTTTTTTGAAACTATATTACCAGGGAAAGCTAAAAAAATGCTTTCAAATGTAAACTTTTTTTAAGGAAAAAAAATCTCCAAATTAGCGAGATTTTTAGGCCATGAGGAAAATGATTAAGCTTATTGAATAATTGTCATTTTTTTTGCACATTTTTATGAGCTTGAACAATACAACTTTTAAGTAATTTTTTAAGTTATAAAAGCATTGAATTGCCTGCACTTTTTATTTTTAGAAAGGCTTTTCTCTGTTTTGACATTTTGAACCAATTTTGTTTAGCGCAGAGGAGGATGGTTAAAAAAAGATGGAAAAAAAACAGTAGTCATAAACAATTACTATAATTTAATAAAAGTTAAAAGAAGAATATAACATTATTCACTAAAAAAGATTTATTTCATATGCATCACACCTTTCGTGAAAAAAAACTCAGTAATAAACGTAGTAATTATAAAATTTATTTTAAAAATCTTTTTGGTTTCAAAACAGCAGCTTTATCTGCCATTTTTCGAAATAATTTTAGGTCCTATGTCTATTCCTTTTTTGGGAAACTCTGTTCAAAAATTGATTTTTCTTAACAAATTAGTTTTTTTTCTTCTTACAAAGATAAAATTGATATAAATAATGCATATATAAATCAGATTATCAATAACTTATGAATACTCATGTGCATAAGTGCAACTAAAAAAAAAAAATGGGTTAAGAAAAATGTTTTATAACTGGTGAAATATTTTTTGAATGCGCATAAAATCTACACAAAGTTTGACAATGAAAAGTATTTTTTTTTGAAAGAATAATTGTTCTCAATATTTTCTATAAGTCTCCAAAAATACAAATATCAAAATGTTTTCTAGTAACTCTTACTGACCGGGCTAGTCAGGTTGGCAGGACGCTGGAATCTCGTTTGTCAGAATGGAAGTTCGAATCCAGCCAGATGAAGACTCCCCGCGTAGTAAATGGTGACTGGTACACGTTAAATCTGTCTGGTCACGAAGTCCTCCTTAACAAATAGATACCTCTGGGGGTACTGAATTGGAGATTGATCGTTCTCTAGTTCAGGTCAAAATCATGATCTGTGGAGGAACGAATGGATGCTTGAATGGGTCCGCCTTATAAACGGGTGTGGCAGAAGTCAAATTCTTGGCGATAGATGACGCCACTGGAAAATAAGAACATTCACACCCCCTCTGCCTTAATGTCCGACGACGACAACAACAACAGTAACTCTTACTAATAACTTATTGCTATTTTTTAACAAAATCTCAGATATTCATAAATATTATTACTAAATAAAAGTTGAAAGGATAAGATTATTGACTATTTACTACGTAATTAAAATGCACAATCTTTCTCTCTCTTTTTTTTTTTTTAGCTTTTTAAAGGACCACAAACTTTCACATATTTTTGCGTGAGTTTTCTAAAGTAGAAAAGTATTAAACGATGGAAATTTGTCTGGAAAGCATAAGTATACACATCTTTGTGAAAGTCACGAAATCTACCGATTATCTTTGTCTAAAATATATTTGCACAAAATATTAATGGGAGCAGTGATGGATCAGAGGATAGAGCGTTCGCCTTCCAATGAGGTGAACCGGGTTCGAATCCCACCGATGGCTGGTTGATACGAATTCCGCATCCGGCTAGCACCGATCACAGTGATTACGTGAAATAGCCTCAGTGGTAGACGGATCATGGGTTAGATTCCCTTTGCCATCAGGCTAACGGTGGGAGGTTGTGGTCTTCCTCTCTATGTAACGCAAATGTGGGTTAGTTCCATCAAAAAGTACTATACGAAGGCGAATATCTCCCAATACTTAATCCAGGAGTTCCCTTATCTTCTGGATTGAGTTCCAAATTACAAGGCTGCGGAGTTGAACATTAGTAGTGGTAAAGGCGAAAAATTGGTTCAATGACGGTTACAAAACAAAATATAAAATATTAATGGAAAAATTAGATTTGTTTATGTTCGTATTCTCCTCAAAACTTCAATTTATTTAACAAATTTAAAGCTAAATAATGATGTCTGATTACCTACTACCCGTAACAATAAAATTTTCACTATCTTTGATTTATTATTCTTTTCCAAGTTTGCATGCGTTGCTAAGAGATAATAAATGTAGCTACTGCTGTCATTAATTTTTTAATTTTTTTTAGTTTCTCTTTCCCATATAATTTTATAGTGTACACATTCACATTAGAACGTTTTTTTCAAAATTTTTTTCTATGAAAATGAGAAAGAAAGAAATTTTTTCAAACACATAGGGTGCGAGCGCTAGGATGTGATAAGCTTTTATGAACGTTAAAAAAAGGACATCATAAAACAGAGTTCTTGCATACCCGCAGACTTTATTATTTCCCCAATTTTTGACTTGGTCTTGTTTAAAATTTAATGTTAATAAATTACTAATGTCATTTACTTGTGGAATCCTTTTTTTTATTGTGTTTACAATTATTTAAAAAAACATATTTTTTAAACGAAATGTTTTTTGCAATGAAGCCATAAATTGTTTCTAATGCGCATGAAAATATGTGTTGTCAATAAACAAACAAAAAAAATGGATAAATAAGTAAACAAATAAAGCTAGAACTGTAAAAAAGTAACCAAAAAATATGACTACATGCACTGTAAAAATTTTAGCTTACATCAACACCAAAAATAATTCACCACAGTGGTAACTTGAAGTTAGTAATTTGTTTGGTAATACTTTTTGAAATAAAAAAAAATCATAAGCTAATAAGCTACGGCTTATACGTTTCAGATTGCAGATAAATAGCCACAATGATTTATTAACAGAGTTACCTATCTTTCTGTAGTTACCTAGCCCCAGCTATACAACCGTCCATAATTAAAACTTAGCAATTTGTGTCATAATAATTTTTTAATATATAGAGGGATTCTAGGTTATGGATGATGGCTTGTAAATTGGGGATTGCCAACATAACAATTTTTTATAATAAAATTTTCCTTCTTTGGGAAATCATCTAGCCCTAGTCATACAACCGTCTATTATTAAAACTCATAAGCGATGTTTGCAATTTGTTTCATAATATTATTCCAATATAGAGAGATCTTAGATTATGACTTATAAATTAAGGATTGTTCACAAAAAGTCATACCAATTTATTATTGAAGTTCTCAGTATTCCGACAGTAACCCAGCAATAGCCATGCAACCGCCCATAACTAAAACTAATAGATGATGTTTGCAATTTGCTCCATAACATTTTTTAATATAGAGATATCACAGGTTGTGGCTAGTAAATTAGAGATTGTCAACAAATAACAATTCATTTATAGAATTATACAGCTTTCGGCAGTCACTTAGCTCTAACCTTACGTTCGTCCATAATTAATACTTATAATGATGTTTGTAATTTGTTTCATAATATTTTTGTAATGAAATAAGATTATAGGTTGTGGCTTATAATTTAGAGTTGTGGTCGACCAAACTTTACTTCCTCTGATTCATCAAAGTTTTATCTCACCACTTTTTATCCGATCAAGCTGTCGTTGAGGTGATTTCTCAAGAAGGATGCTCTTTGACATTTGATATTCCTAGCTCTTCCTTTAAACACAACCATTCTCTATCATTCAGTGTGGGTTCAAATGTAAGTGTTTTGGCGAGATAACTCTTTTGAAGTTGTCTTTGGCGGCAAATGCGGACCTATCGCATTCAGATAATGAATAAAGTTATGTTGAAAGGGAAAGTACCATACACAACTACGTTGGAACTAATAAAATATTTCAGAGTTAAATAATCATCAGGTAGTATGAATAAGCATAAATTCATATAAAACGAACTTTATCTTAACATCGAATTCAAAAATCTGTACAAAATCTTATGAGTGGAAAGAAAACCATCTGGATAAGTAACTTTTTACTCATGGAGTTAGCAGAACTCGTGCAGGAAAAAATTGGAGTTCTGCAAGGTGCATTTATGTGGCCACAGTTACAGTTTGCTGCTGTATATTGAATAACAAGCTGTTAAAGCAATTGTAATGAAAAACATAAAATGTTTCAACGACTTTTAAAAGCTTTTTGGAATTAATGAATCTAAATATATACTATTTTTTCAATATTAGATTCCGATGTTTTATAATTCGGATGACTTTATTCGTCGATGAGGTAAATTGCCTTTGAAGAGTGTTATTTTGGAAGCCTGAAATGATTTAGGTATATTGATTCGTGAATTATTCATGAAGCAAGAGTATTATAAAACAGTATTAAAGCATCAAACAATGTATCTGTACCTTTTCCTCATGAAGAAATTCTGCAAACAAACTTTTTTTATAATTAGGACTTAAATTATACGATAAATTATCTCTTCTAATATATCCTTCTAATCCCTTTTTTTCAATTACAAGAAACTATTAAAAGCATTTATTATTTTTCAATTGATGAATTAGAAAATATTATTGGTTCTACTTTTTAGCTCATTATAATTTTATTGAGAAGCTCATCATCATATCACTGTTACGTTTCTTACCATATCATATCTTCATAATTTAATTTTTTTCCTCGTGCTTAATGTTTAAGTATAAAAGTTTTATAACTACCTTTATAAAGATGCTCTTTGGCAGTATAAATCTAATTTTTCTCCTGTTTTTTTTAACTTCATATTCTTGAATTAATGTGTTTTTATTGTTTAATTAGATTTAATGAAATTGTGGGTTTTCGTAAATTCCTTGCTAGAATTTTTTGGATGTTATGAACAAAAAATTTTATGAATAATAAAGATAAAAATTGTTACTGTTATTGCTCAATATTATTGTTATTGCGTCTATGATAATTTAGGTTCAAATTCGAGCAAAAATTTAAAAAATTGTTTGAAAAAAGTAACTTGGTGTTTTTTTATAATTTCATTTCATAAGTTGTATTTTAAATATTTTGTCCAGTAGACAAAATTGCGCAAAAATATCTTTGTCAAATTCTCTATTCAAATAACATTGAAAAAGTTTATTCCCTTATACAGAAAACAACCAGGCTTAACTTAACTCTGTGTCCGAATTTAAAGATAATATTTCTAATGTTAAAAACTTCATTTCTAGAGTTAAAAAAGTTTTGTAAGCCAAATTGGATACTGCACGTGACGTCATCGTAAATAAATCATGGCATTTATCGATTCAGAAGCCAATCACGTTGGCCACTTACGCGTGAAATCGCTTACAGGTATCCAATTAAATCTGATTTAAATCACATGGTTAAACCACTTCACTTCTTCCCGAGTTGGAAGCACGCAATTGTCGAGCTTGTAAACTTTTTTTAAATATAAAATATATAACTGAAGGTTGTTTTGCGTAGGCACTGTGATAAATTGAAATAATGCCTTCTTTTGCGAATAATATGCTAGTTTTTTGACAGCTGTGATTTTGTAACACTCATTCATGACTGTTAAATTTGGCCTATCTTTAGCCAGCGCCCTCTGTACTATTTATGAAAAAGCTGCAAAATGTCTATACAACGAAAGGTTCCGTTTTGTGCTAACGAAAAGATGTCTGCGATCAAATATTTTAATATCCGAAAAGTTACTCAACACTCAGATAAACCGTAAAGCCAGATTACACTAACGTTCTGAAGCCCAGAGCATTCTCAATAACAAGACAGGGTATACAATAAAAAATAATAGCCTTGCTTCGACTTAAAGGCACTTAAACAGTGGCTTTTTTATATTTTTCTTGGCAAAAGAGCTTCGATAAATATTCTCAAGAGAAAAAGGTTCCAAGGGAAAATTTTGAGAATAAACGCTCAGCATTTTTTTTAAAAAAAAACATGCCAACAGCAAGAACCTGAATGCAAAACAAATTTTACAATTAAAAACTGACTTTTTTAAAAACGTCACGAAAAGTTAATAAGCTCTTTAACTGCAACGTGTACTTAAGTTTATGATTTTGAGCTTTTTTCAGTTTGTCTTTTGGTTCGTTCTTCCACTAATCTCTCGAAAAGTATAATGTATAGCGCGCAAAATTATAATAAAAATACTACGATTACTTTTCTAATGATTGGATTTTCATTTACTTTCAAATACTAAGATGCATTTTTAGTGGTTTGAGGGATTTACCTTAAAAAGCTACATTTGTAAAGACGATATTTTTAAGTTTCTAAATCAGTCACAAAAACATAATTTCTCAGAATAAACATGTCTTTTTTTGTCAGACTAGGAGTCGTAACTTCCGAAACAACAATGTGTAAAATATAATTCTAACAGTTTAGGTAGAAGATAGGTCAAAATTTTTGGCCTGTTAATGCTAATATCGCTATATCTTGAAAGATGTTTTAGCGAATCAAAATTTTTGCACACAATTATAGAATTTGTTAATCAAAAAAAAAATAAATAAATAAAAATGATACAGTAAATAAGGTAAAAAGTTATATTTTTATAATTATTTATTTTGTTAATGATGGAAATATTTTGGATCTGTATGATACAATCATTTTTACACCATTTTCAACGTCGTAATTTTAATTCCCAAAATTCAAAACCTGAGCCAAATTTATCAAACAGTTCTTGTGAAAGAAAAATTTAAAAATACGACTCTTTGATGTTATTCAGCGAAAAAAATATGAAACAGCATTAAGGTGCTCAAACTTTCAACCACTCTCCCGTTTAAACTATTGGGGTTATATTTTTTCGGATAGTCGATTTGTCGGGGGTTAAGAATTTGAATTTTTCGAAAAAAAAGCATGTTTAATTAGCGAAACTGCATCTGCATGGAAAGGGAATGAGCTATATAAATACAACATTTATTTAAAACCCACCATTTCATGATTTTTCAAAATGACCCTTGGTACATTCTTTCACTAAACTCTTCAAAAGTATAACGTAAAGAATTCAAAAAAAGAAAGAAAAAAAAACAATGATTGCTTTTTATCTTGTGATTGGATTTTTGCGCACTAAGACACAAACTTGATCCGAGGTTCTTAACCTTAAATGCGCTGAAATATTTCTACAAACTATATTTTGTACAAATATCTTATAGTGGATATGTTCTAATATTTAAGTTACTAAATCAGATTAGAAACATATCTTCTTTGAATGTGCAAGGCCTTTTTTTCGAACGGATTAGGATTTTCATTCGTCGAAATAGCAAAGGGCTGCTACTATCTGTAAAATTTTGTCCCAATTATTTAAGTAGGAAATAGGTCTACATTTTAGGGCCCGTTAAAGTATGTCCTTACTTTTTCCATGTTTTGCTCCATCTCGGTTAATTTTTAA
>NC_092205.1:34707879-34738065 GCF_043381705.1 Parasteatoda tepidariorum
TAAAATTTCTGAGGTTTTTCGAGCCCTGACTCATAAGTATTATTACTAAATAAAAGTCGAAAGGATAAGATTATTGACTATTACTATTAATTAAAATGCACAATCTTTCTCATTCTTTTTTTTAGCTTTTCAAAGAGCCACAAACCTTCACATAGTTTTGCGTGAGTTTTCTAAAGTAGGAAAGTATTAAATGATGGAAATTTGTCTGACGATTTCAATTCGAAGCATAAATATACACATCTTTGTGAAGATGGCTCGGGAGATAGAGCGTTCGCCTTCCAATGAGGTGAACCGGGTTCGAATCCCACCGATGGCTGGTTGATACGAATCCGCATATGGCTTGCACCGACCACAGTGCTGAAGTGAAATATTTTCAGTGGTAGACGGATCATGGGTTAGACTCCCTTTGCCGTCAAACTAACCGTGGGAGGTTCTCGTGGTTTTCCTCTCCATGTAACGCAAATGCGGGTTAGTTCCATCAAAAAGTCCTCCACGAAGGCAAATTTCTCCCAATACTTGATCCAGGAGTTTCCTTGCCTTCTGGATTGGGTTCAAAATTACAAGGCTACGGAGTTGAACATTAGTAGTCGTAAACCCAAAAATTGGGTCATCTGTTCAACGACGGTTATAAAATAAAATAAAAAATATTAATGGAAAAATAGACTTGTTTATATTCATATTCCCCTAAAAACTTTAGTTTATTTTACAAATTTGAAGAGAAATAATGATGTCTGGTTACTTATCACATGTAACAATAAAATTCTCACAATCTTTGATTTATTATTCTTTTCCAAGTTTGCATGTGTTGCTAAGAGATAATAAATGTAGCAACTGCTATCATTAAGATTTTAAATCTTTTTTAGCTTCTCCTTTCCTTATAATCTTACTGTGTGCATATTCACATTAGAACGTTTTTCTAAAAATATAATTTATAAAAATGAGAAAGAAAGAAATTTTTTTAACCAATGCTTTGCATTCGCTAGGAGGAAATAGGCTTTTACGAACTTTAAATAAGGACCTCTTAAAGCAGAGTTCTTGCATACCCGCAGACTTGATTATTTCTCCAATTTTTGACTTGGCTTTATTTAAAATATAATGTTAATAAATTACTAATGCCGTTTATATAAACGTACCATTTTTTTTATTGTGTTTACATGGTTTTTCGTTCAGTTAAATGTCATAGTCTTTTGAGAGATATTTTGCATGTGCAATCTACACTTTTGTTTTCTGTATGTAGAATGTGTCTCTTAAGATGAGTGAGTTTACATTTATTTTTTTCTGCTTTTATTTCATTACGTCTGCATGAAGATAGCAAATAAATATAAACAAAATTTATTCACAAAATTATAACTCTTTCTAATTTTTCTTGTCTTAATCATGCAAAAGTCAACATTCGAAATTCATTTGTTTGTGACTTGTTAAATACTATTTTCAAGTTAAGAACGATTATGTTTTGTGATTGATTAGCTTGAGATTGCAGATGAATATACAAAATATTCATTAACAAAATTACCCATATTTCTTTAGTTAGCTACCCATAAACCTACAATCACCCACTGTTAAAAATTTAACCGTGAATCGTGATATTATTATAATAATAAATATATTATAATAAAATTTATATATTATAATAAAATTTATTATAATATATTTTATATATTATAATNTATTCCGACAGTAACTTAGCAATAGCCATACAACCGCCCATAACTAAAACTAATAGATGATGTTTGCAATTTGTTCCATAACATTTTCTTAATATAGAGATATTGTAGGTTGTGGCTAATAAATTAGAGATTGGCAACAAATAACCGTGACAATCCATTTATGGAATTATACATCCTTCAGCTGTCACTTAGCTCTAACCTTACATTCGCCTATAATTAATACTTATAGATGTATTTTCAAATTATTCCATAACATTTTTTAATATAGAGATATTACAGGTTGTGGCTAGTGAATAAGAGATTACCAATAAATAACCATAACAATTCATTTATAGAATTATACATCTTTCGGCAGTCACTTAGCCCTAACCTTATATTCATCCATAATTAATACTTATAGATGATGTTTGCAAATTTGTTCCGTAACATTTTCTAATATAGAGATATTAAAGGTAAGTTGTGGCTTATAAATTAGAGATTGCCAACAAATAACCGTAACAATTCATTGATAGAATTATACATCTTTCGGCAGTCACTTAGCCCTAACCTTACATTCATCCATGAATAATACCTATAGATGATGTTTGCAAATTGCTCCATAACATTTTTTAATATAGAGATATTACAGGTGGTGGCTAATAAATTAGAGATTGCCGACAAATAACCGTAACAATTCATTTGTAGAATTATACATCTTTCGGCAGTCACTTAGCTCTAACCTTACATTCGTCCATAATTAATACTTGTAATTTGTTTCATAATATTTTTTAATGAAGTAAGATTATAGGTTGTGGCTTATAATTTAGAGTTGTGGTCGACCAAACTTTACTTCCTCTGATTCATCAAAGTATTATCTCACCACTTTTTATCCGATCAAGCTGTCGTTGAGGTGATTTCTCAAGAAGGATGCTCTTTGACATTTGATATTCCTAGCTCTTCCTTTAAACACAACCATTCTCTATCATTCAGTGTGGGTTCAAATGTAAGTGTTTTGGCGAGATAACTCTTTTGAAGTTGTCTTTGGCGGCAAATGCGGACCTATCGCATTCAGATAATGAATAAAGTTATGTTGAAAGGGAAAATACCATGCACAACTACGTTGGAACTAATAAAATATTTCAGAGTTAAATAATCATCAGGTAGTATGAATAAGCATAAATTCATATAAAACGAACTTTATCTTACATCAAATACAAAAATCTGTACAAAATCTTAAGAAAACCATCTGGATCAGTGACTTTTTACTCATGCAGTTAGCAGAACTCGTGCAAGAAAAAATTGGAGTTCTGCAAGGTGCATTTATGTGGCCACAGTTACAGTTTGCTGCTGTATATTGAATAACAAGCTGTTAAAGCAATTGTAATGAAAAACACAAAATGTTTCGACGACTTTTAAAAGCTTTTTCGATTTAATGAATCTAAATATATTATTTTTTTAATATTGTGTCTCGATATTTTATAATTCGGATGACTTTATTCGTCGATAAGGTAAATTGCCTTTGAAGAGTGTTATTTTAGTAGCCTGAAATGATTTAGGTATATTGATTCATGAATTAATCATGAAACAAGAGTATCATAAAACAGTATTAAAACATCTATCAGAGTATCTGAACCTTTTCCTCATGAAGAAGTTCTGCAAACAAACTTTTTTTATAATTAAGACCTAAATTATACAATAAATTATCTCTACTTATATATCCTCTTAATCCTTTCTTAATTACAAGAAATTATTAAAAGCATTTATTATTTTTGAATAGATGAATTAGAAAATATTATTGGTTCTACTTTTTAACTCATTATAATTTTATTGAGAAGCTCATCATCGTATCACTGCTACGTTACTTACTATATAATATCTTCATAATTAAATTTTTTCTCTGCGCTTAATGTTTAAGTATAAATGTTTTATAACTACCTTTATAAGGATACCCATTGGCAGTATAAATCTAATTTTTTCTTCTTTTGTTTTGCTTCATATTCTTGAATTAATGTGTTTTTCTTGCTTAATTAGATTTTATGAAATAGTGGGTTTTTTGTTAATTCTTTGCAAGAATTTTTTGGATGTTATGAATGAAAATTTTTATGAATAATAAAGATAAAAATTCTTACTGTTATAGCTTAATATTATTGTTATTGTATATGATATTTTAGGCTCAAATTCGAGCGAAAATTCAAAAACATTATTTGATAAAAGTATCTTAGTGTTTTTTTTTAAATTTTACTTCATAAGTTGTATTTTAAATATTTTATCCAGTAGACAAAATTGTACAAAAATGTCTTAGTCGAATTTTGTTTCTCTATTCAAGTAACATTGAAAAAGTTTATTCTCTTATACGGAAAAGCAACCAGGCTTAATTTAACTCTGTCTCCCAATTCAAAGCGAATAAATATTTCTAGGGTTAAAAACTTTGCTATGTAAGCCAAATTGGATAACTGCAGATTACGTCATCGTATCTTAAAAATTCTGGCATTTATCGATTCAGAAGCCAATCACGTTGGGTACTTACGCGTGAAGTCGCTTACAGGTATCCAATTAAATCTGATTTAAATCACATGGTTAAATCACTTCACTTCTTCCCGAGTTGGAAGCACGTAATTGTCTAGCTTGTAAACTTTTTTTAAACATAAAATATTGAACTTAAGGTTGTTTTGCGTAGGCTCTGTGATCAATTGAAATAATGCTTTTTTTGCGAATAATATGCTAGTTTTTTGACAGTTGTGATTTTGTAACATTTATTCATGCGTGTTAAATTTGGCCTATCTTTAGCCAAAGCCCTCTATGCTATTTATGAAAAAGCTGTATGATGTCAATACGACGAAAGACTCCGTTTTGTGCAAGCGGAAAGATGTTTGCGATCTAATATTTTAATTTCTGAAAAGTTACTCTAACGCTCAAATAAACCGTAAAGCCAGATTACCCTAACATTCTAAAGCCCAGAAAATTCTTAATAGCGAGACAAAGTATGCAATAAAAAATAATACCCTTGCTTTGACTTAAAGGCACTTAAACAGTGACTTTTTTTTATTTTTCTTGGCAAAAGAGCTTCGATAAATACCCTCAAGAGAAAAAGGTTCCAAGGGAAAATTTTGAGAATAAGCGCGGAGCATTTTTTTTAAAAAAACATGCCAACAGCAAGAATCTGAATACGAAACAAATTTTACAATTAAAAACTGTCTTATTTAAGAATGCCACGAAAAGTTAATAAGCTCCTTAACTGCAACATGTACTTAAGTATATGATTTTGTCTTTTGGTTCGTTCTTCCACTAATCTCTCGAAAAGTATAATGTAGAGTGCTCAAAATTATAATAAAAATACTATGATTACTTCTTTTCTAATGATTGGATTTTCATTTACTCTCAAATACTAAGATGCATTCTTAATGGTTCGAAGGACCAACCTTAAAAATGCTACATTTGTAAAGACGATATTTTAAGTTTCTAAATCAGTCACAAAAACATAATTTTTCAGAATAAGCATGCCTTTTTTTGTCAGACTAGGATTTTTAACTTTCGAAACAAGAGAGCTTATGCGCAATGGGGAAAATATGATCCTAACAGTTTGGGTAGAAGAGAGGCCAACATTTTTGGCCTGTTCATGTTGATTTCACTATATCTTCAAAGGCTTTTAAGCGAAGCACACAATTGTAGAATTTGTTAATCCGAAAAATAAATAAATAAAAATAATACAATAAATCATGTAAAAAGTCATTTTTAATAATTATTTATTTTGTTAATGATGGAAATATTTTTGATTCATTTTTGATCAATTTTGTAATCATTTTTACGCCATTTTTAACTTCGTAATTTAAATTCCCAAAATTCAAAACTTAAGCCAAATTTATCAAACAGTTCTTGTGAAAGAAAAATTTAAAAATACGACTTTTTGATGCTATTCAGCGGAAAAAAATATGAAACAACATTAAGGGCCCAAACTTCCAACTACTCTCCTGTCTAAACTATTGGGGTAATATTTTAAAGATTGCAGATAGTTGATATGTCGGGGTTAAGAATTTGAATTCTTCGAGAAAAAGTAAGCTTATTTATCGAAACTGACACCCGTTGGCTGAGTGGCAGCTCTTCGCGCTCCCGTGCCACAGGTCCTGGGTTCGATCCTCAAGCTGGGCAGGGTTGACTCAGCCTTTCATCCCTTCAGTGGGTCGATAAATGAGTACCAAGCATGCTTGGGAACTGAACACTGGGGGTTTCGGGTTCGGCTGACCACCTAACTGGAACATCTGCTTCTGCACCCCAGAGCCCAAGGTCAAGAAAACTGAGATGGGCACAGTAGGCCTTGGCCCTTTATGGGCTGTCGGGCCACTGAGCTTAGTTTTTAGTTTATTTATCGAAACTGCACTTGTATAGAAAGGGAATGGGTTGAGTAAATCCAGCATTTATTTAAAACCTACCATTTCATGAATTTTCAAAATGTCCCTAGGTACATTCTTTCACTAAACTCTTCAAAAGTATAACGTACAGAACTAAAAAAAAGGAAAAAAAATTATTGCTTTTTATCTTGTGATTGGATTTTTGAGTACTAAGGCATATATTTGATCCGAGGGGCTTAACCTTAAATGTGCTAAAATATTTGTACAAACGATATTTGGTACAAATATCTTATAGGGGATATGTTCTAATAATTAAGTTTCGAAATCAGTTTAAAAACATATAAGGCCTTGCACATATACACGTGCAAGGCCTTTTTTCGAACGTATTGGGATTTCCAATCGTCGAAATGGCGAAGGGCTGCTACTGCCTGCAAAATATTGTTCCAATTGTTTAAATAGGAAATAGGTCGACATTTTAGGGCCCGCTAAAGTATACACATTTTACTTTTTGTGTGTTTTGCTCTATCTCGGAAAGTTTTTAAGAAAATCAAAAAAATGTGCACACTATTCATTCATCTGAAACTAATTCATTCAAAAATAACTCTTTGTAAAAATAATTTTTAATATTATTTCTTATTTTGTTTGATAATGGTTGAAAAATTTTTTCGATCGTAAGGTAGTCAAATTTTGATATCATTTTTAAGAGTAATGACTAAAGGCTTGGTTTCTTAGAACAGGACGCCGTCAGCTGGAAATCAGCGCTAACCTCTGATTGGTCCATTTGTGAGTTTGATAGTATGCGTCATCGAACGCTCATCTTGAACTACAATTGCCGTCCAACTCAACTGCAGTTGGATTACAACGTGACGTTAACCACTGAAGCAATGGCGGACAACATCCAACAGCACATTGAAATCAGCCAAGATTTTGATTTCGACATTAAACATAGCTTCTTCATTAAACATAGCACTCTTCATTTAACTCAGCTATAATGTGTTTTTTCTTGGACAAAGTCATTATTTGTTCTCTAAAACACTGGTCGACAATAACAAAATCAATACAAATTCAAAATAAATCTTTGTTTACGTTATTAACGCATGCGCAATGAGAGATAATGTCTGCGTAGGACAGACTGCTCACGCTGAGCTAACAAAAAAGTATTTTTTTGCCGTCAGCTCTACGTCAACTTTCCGCTGACGCCCAGATAAGGCGCTAGTTCTAAGAAACCAGGCCTTGAGCTAACAAACCAGTATTTTGTTGGCGTCAGCGGGACGTTGACGTCCCGCTGACGCTGAGATAAGGCGCTTGTCCTAAGAAACCAGACCTTAAGTCCAAAATTTGAAAGTTGTCTTTTAAACAGTTCTTGTGAAATTAAAATTTTAAAATAAGACTTTTTTTTATGCTATTCTAACTATCGAACACTCTTTCGTTTAAACTATGGAGGCCATATTTTCTAAAAGAATCCCTATTTATTTGAAAAAGAAGTTGATATATTTATTCAGCGAATGTACGTTTTTGGGTCATATATCTCATTTTGTAACTTAAAACATCGCCTGGAAAATCAATTAGTGTATTGAAATGTGGTTACTCGAATAATTAAGATTATATTTAAATAAACCGAGAAAAAAGTTGTGGTTAAAACTACCAGAATATGGTAAAAATTATCGTGTTTCTGGCTATATGGGAACACTAAAAAGCTTGGTAATTTTTACAGAAGCTCTTTGCTAATGACTTTGGTAAAATTAACAATAAAAATTGTTTTATAATATGTGATAAAATTTGGTGAATATGGTAAAATCTGGTAATTTTATCGTAACACATTAAAATATGGCATAAAAAGCATTTATTCGGTTAAATTTACTTTTCAGTTTTGTATTTTTTACAAAATGTGTGGTAATAAGAATTATAATTTTGAAAACAAGAACTGCTGGTAAACGGAACGGAAAAACTACTTAATGAACTGTTCAAATACCGTGTATTTTGCTTTTTATTACTAGTAATGTCACTACTAAAATTTCAACAGAATTTTTTTTCCCCGTGTAAGATTGCACGATTGTAAAGATTGTCGATTGCATCAAATTGTATTTGACAATCCGATAGTTGGATGGATCAAAACTTATTATCTCGGAATAAAATTATCTAGATGTGGTGTTAGTCAAATGAATTAAGGGATTCAAACAGTAATTTTCTTGGAAGGTAAAATTCTTTTTTTCCGAAACACTTTTTGACTATAAACACACCATTTCAGACTTTATTAACAATTTTGTTCGAAGTGGGTGGCGTAGGTGATGCCTTTTTTTACGACTGCCCGGAGGCTAATAACTCCGGTAATATTTATCAACAATTGATCGCATACGTGAATTGAAAATCACCACCATTTCCGCTATCAGATGAGATAATCTAGAATGGCATATGTTTCTCTCAAACTATGCTTGTAGTTTTTATTGATCCTTTTTATGCTCCTCGCTTATCATGTTCTTTTCGATCGGTCTCGTGCCAGTGACAGCCTTATTCCGATGATGGGGCTATCTGTTGCACACTGTTTTAAAAATATGTAAACATCCGCCTGGTTCCACGAGGCCGGATCTGACGTAAAGGCGCGAACAGAGGCTTCTGGCTGGCAGGCGTTTGTCATATAAACACTTTGTTATATACATAGATTTTTTTAGCTTTATCTTTTCTAGTTCAAGAGGAATTTCGTTGTTTTGAAATTGAGGGGACCGGATATGAGTTTTGTAAACTCTTTATGAGTGGTTTTGTTAAACCACATGTGTGGCTCTGTGGTCGTATGTCATAAAAACAGGGATTAATTATCCTGCCGCGTTTCATGTTGTCAGAATGTTGGAGTTAGTAAATACAGAATAAAGAATTAAAAAAATCCTGCAAGAATTGCTTTTTTTGAAAAATCAGGGAATATCTGAACAAGACCGTTGTTACATCGCTTATGTTGTACAAGATTTGCTTGCATTGAACAAGATTTGCTTGTATTGTACAAGATTGCAACGTGCGCAAAAAAAAAAAGAAAAGAAAAAAACGAACCAACCTCATTAATTTTTGATCGAATGATCGGGTCTTCACGTTCTAGAACTCATTCTCAATGGTTCGAGGGGATGATGTCAGATATAATTAATTGGTGCAGACGATATTTTAAGTTACGAAATCAGAAACAAAAACATACTTTCACTGAATATATTTTTTTTTAAATACAGACATGCTTTTTTCCCCGACTGAATCAGGTTTCTAACCCCCAAAATATAGGGAGTAGCCGTTCTAACTTTTGGAACCCAAGGGTTCCATGGAACACTTTTTGAGAACAGCTGATCTAGGTTGTAAAAATTGTCAATAACTGTGTATTCATAATTTTGAATGATATCTAATGTTACCTTTCATAGTTGCCAATTCTCTTTGAAAACAATGAAAATTTAAATTAGGTCATAGTTCAAATCGGGACTTGGAAATAAGATTAGTTACATTTCATATTTTAGGTCTATTTCATATTTTAAGGTTTAATCAATGGATAACGAAGCTACGAGTTCATGATGAAGTATCAAATAATCGTATTAATGGTGCGCAGACAGCCAGACAGAAACGGTGAATCCCTCCGATGTGTACAATTTTTATTTTTTGGTTTCCTTGTTTGTTTGTTGCTGTCATTTTGAATTCAATACATAATTCCGTTTTTATCTTATTGCACGTTTGGGACAGATTAAAGGGGTGAAAAAATCTTAAAGTCAGAAGAGAACTAGGCCCTTACAGCATTGAAGTGAAAGGCAACTACGCTATGCCTCTGAGTGGTGAATAAGGGGCAGGGAGAAATGAATAATTACATGAAATTCTTTCACTTTACAATCCCATATTATCAGTACGTTGAAAATGTTTATTGTTTAACTAAATGTAGATTAGAAGTTAAATTAAGTGTTACGATATGAAAGCATCGAAGAAGACGTTGCAATTCTTATACTAAAAATTTTATATTTAGAATTTTTATATCATATAAAAGGACATGTGTCTAATAATATTTCACGACATTAAGGTAACAGTAGTTTTGCTCTATTTGTAAGTTGAGAAATCTGTTGGTGCAGAAACGAAAATTATTACCTATTACAATATATACTCACTACAACCAAACACTTTATTTAGTGGGCATAATTTTCGTTATGCCCACTAAACAAAGGGCACGAGTCATAGTTTTAAGACGTAAATTAATTTTTGGTTCTTAACTGCAGGCTATTATTATTATTTGGTTATTATTGTAATTTAGTTATTATTGTCTATTTGGTTATTATTAATATAAACTAATACTTATAATTAATCTATTGATTTAATTTAACTAGCATTTTTATGACTCTTTAATAAGTTTCTTAACGCATTGAAGTAAGATATTAATATATGTAAGTTACATAAAGAGTACACATCACCCAACCACGGTCAAGCACCTAGCCCTATTTTTAAGGTTCTATCTTTTAAAGTTATTCTAGCCTGTTAAAGGATTCGAATCTAGGTTACTTCATTAAAGGGTGAGAGCTTTGTGCCCCTTGCGTCTTTTTAACAAAAAATTCTTAGCTTATTTGAAAACAGGATAAAGCATGATTTACTGTGATATTATCCTGTGATATTATTATGTTCCTACTTAGGGTTGAAATAGCACAAACAATACTTGATGAATATAATTAATTTATAAAATAAATAATTACACATTATTAAATCCATGAATCCAGAAAAATTTTAGAAGTAGTACTCATAATTTTTCTCAAATAAAAAATTTTGACTAGAAAAAAAATTGACATTAATCCCAATATATGACCACTTTACCCCAACTGGTCCTTGGTACACCTACTTCCTGCAGGTCCAAATCTTTTAACAGGATATCTTAATCAATCATCGAAAAACTATTAAATTAAAAAGAAAAATTAACGAAACCTGTCGTCACTGAAACACGCGTTGCCTGGAATTTGACTTTCTAAACATGAGAGCGTGCCACGATGAAAACTGTTTCCCAGAAACTGTTGAAACCAGCACTCAATTTTATCTAATACTTTTTTTAGATCATTTTTTTTCATTTATATATATACGTTTTTTTTACTTCTTCTTCTTATTTTCATGATGAAAAAATTCTTTTCTACTGAAATGAAGTGTGATGATCAAGTATTGAAGCAGTTTTTTTTAAAGTTCATTAAAATGAAAAGGATATGCATAAAAAATTCAATGATTATTTTTCTTCGACATCGTCACTTTCTGTTCAAAATAAAATAACTAAATTCAAAAATGAAAAATTATGTTTGTTTCATAATTATTCTCAATGATTATAACAGTTCTTTGTTGAAAACCATTACTCAGTTTATTTAACTCATTTATGCTTTTAGTAAAATTGTAGGTAGGTTAGTAAATTGTAGGTTATTGTAGGTCTACATTTGTAACACAAGTATTTAATAAAAATTTATATAGTTTATTACATTATACAAACTATTTTATAAATCACTTTTACGATGAATACACCTAAGATGAAAATAATGCAAACTGGCAGCAAACCCCTTTTTTTTAATAAAAATAAATGCCTCCTTTTAAAGCTGGTCAAGTAATTTAAACTGCTCACTTTTCGGTCATACCATACTATGGCATATATTCGATAAAAAGATGAGTTCCCAAAAATATTTTTTATAATTACAACTACAGCAATGGGTAAGACAGAAGAAGTAGATGGAGATAATGTGTGATAAACAACATCACAAATGTTGTAAGAGTAAATCCCAAAATTATATCCTCGGAGGGTTTTTTTTCTTCTTTAATAATAATTTCTATAAAACTGTTACATGTAATCACGATTACATGTTATTATAATAACCTGTAATCATATTATTTTTTTTCAAGCAATTGAATACTTGGGATCGATAATAATTTAAAAATCATGAAGCATACGGCACGAATAAGAATTTTAAATTAAACAGAAAACAAATTAAAGCTTTTAAATATTTATCAATGTTTAGCTCTTAAAATTGTATTAAAATCTTTGATGTTATGATTCCAAATCCTTCGCTACTTACAAAATAAATGATTACTAGAAAAAAGCTCGAATTAAAATTTGGAAGGAAAAGAATTTTCACTGGATGTAAAATGGATTCACTGCAACACTGCCTAAAATATATCAGGTTAAATAGATAATACTGTAGACTTTTCCAATTACCTTAATACATTGCAGAATGTCGGCGATAATTGCAAAGAGCCTGTTTTTTCAGTTAGTCGATATTTTCGCTTCAAAACTATTTTTATTAAAACTGTTCTATTTTTACAAAAGTCGGTCTTTCTAACAAGCATTTTATTGCATTTTGATGAACCAGCTGGCGATTCAGGTTAATTAATGGAGACCAGGTGATCTTCTGATATCAGCCTTCTTCACTTCATTTCATTTACCAACCAGACACTTCAACAACTATGGATTGTCGTGGCTCAACTCCGGCGCCATCCACTTCCTTTGAACACAGAAATGGAATAAAAAAAATAGCCAGGAAGAATCTTTAAAAACCTCCTTCCATAATAAGAACAGGTGCAACAAATTCATACTCAGTGGCGTTAACGGGGAAAGACACTTCTTTATTTTTCTCTCTCCTCTTTCTTCTTTTTTTTTAAGAATTTGTTTCAAAAGATTTTTTTTTACCAACTTCACTTTGAAGCCATCGTCAGCAAAAAGATACAGCTTTAGAGAAAAACCGCAAAAAAGGAACAAAAAAAAAAGTGTAGCGTGCCGTCGAGTGCGCGCGTTGCAAACCTTGTTTATGTCCCGAGGTCAGGGTGGAAGACTTAAAAATAGAATGTTTTTAATAAAAACGGTTGTGGGGGTAAGAAAAGGGCTCCCATTAGTTTCGTTCCGATGTGGGTGGGATGATGAAGGTGATTATCGTTATTTCTCGCATTGTGCAAAATACCTTGATTACCCGAATTTCCTCTTGATTTTACCTAAATGAGCACACACATGACTTGCACTACGTCTACAGATTTATACTCTATTTAATTTATTATTATGATCTATTTCAGATTTCCCCAAAAAATGAAACAAGAAAATACTAGGGGTTGCAGAACACGGCATACGTGATTAAGTTCGAGCGCATCTCGCTGATAATATGTAAAACTGAGTAGATAGACCCTGACCTATCGCAGAATTTTATCCAAATCCATCCTGGCAAGAATTCCGAATTTATTACTTTTACAGTTTTAAAATCATTCTATAAGCGGTCGGACCATCTAAATCTTGGTCTTTTACTAGTAGTTATCCGCTTAGCCAAAAAGATATTTTTTTGGTTGGTAGTATCATTTATTCTTGTCAAATGCCTTGTCCATTTCATCCTTTGAATAGCAATATACTTTATCAGGTCGGGATTTTTAAATAATCTATTAAGTTCTATGATTGTCCTTTTTCTCCATTGAGTTTGCTCCAAAAATGCTTCTTCAGATTTTTCTCTGAAATATCATAATGGTTTCCTTTTAATTTTCACTCATAGTCCATGTCTGTGAAGCATGGGTGAGGAAATATATAATTAAACTTTTGCAGATTAATGCTTTGGTTTCTCCGTTGTTAAAATGTGATTTTAAGTATTTTTTGAAACCGAAAAAACGAGAAAAAAAATGCTAGCACATGTGACTTTTCTGCGTATCTCTGGTGTCATACAATTTATTTCAGAGCACAATTACACACGTTTTCAGTGAACTGGTTTGGGATACCTGCAAGTGACGTAGTGTGGGTATCTCGATCTTGATTGGTTGCTGAAATGTGGCATTTGTTTACGTTAGCAACTCTTCTTTCCTTTCTATTGTCTTAAGTGACACATTCTTCACAAAGAATTCAATTATTTCACTTCACAATTTATTTCTTACTTAACACAAAGACAGGCACGAAGCCATGTAGTACATAAATAAATTAATTATGCACCAAAGCCAGCTATACAAAACAAAAATATATCACGGTGGCAATAAAATACATAAACAAATAAAAATCTAAGTGAAGTAAAAATTGTAGATGAGAAAGAATTATATTTCAACGAGTTCGATGTGCAAAATGGCACTGTATTTAATTAGCTTCATGTTAACTAAAATTCTAACTTATAGCTTATGTCATAGGTCACATGTGTGAGTATCCGTTATCTTCTTCTTGAAGTGAAAGCACCCAATTGTATCAACGTTTGCTTGCGGTTCATAATAAAAGTGCTTATCGACCCGTGATGGATAAACGAATATCGATCAGACAATCTTGTGCTAAATAATAATTTTCGCAACTTTTAAAAATTGTGCTTCTAACTATTATCAAATTTAATATATTTTTCCTTACATAAATTTAAAGTTTGAAATTAATATTTTTTATTATGAATTATTAAAATTAAAAACTAGTTTTTTAAGTCAAAATGTTCCATTCATTTCATTTTTACTTATCCTCTGGTGTGAGTTTTTAAGCTAATTTGGATATCTTTTTTCGTTCTAAGGTCGAAATTTTTATTTACGACGGAATTTTTATTTACTATGATAGAATATATATTAAGTGTTTAAGTGGTAATATATGTTAATTGATAAATACAGACGATAAGTTAGCTAGGAAATTAAGAAAAAAAAGTTATTTTCTCTAATTAAAATGCTTTCAGAACGGATTAGGAATTATAAACCACAAGATGGATGCTGGCCGCCGCAATCGGTGAAAATTTGTCTTCTTAATGTTATTTTCACCTTTTTGTGTATTTTGTTAGAATCTAGAACTATTCAATGAAATCGGAAGAAAAAAAATCCTTGTGCCGTTTTAAAAACCCATATTACCAAAGATAATTTCATGCAACAAAACAATTTTCAGTAAGAAATACTAATCAAAAGTTTCAAAAGATTAAAAAACACGCGTAATAATATTTTTAACAACTCTGCTAACACATTACTTGTACGCTGCTTAACTATTATCAGGTTTATTCTGTTAAATCAAATCTTATTTGATTTTAACATGGTATTTTATGAAAAGTATAGCAAAAAATCATTTCTTTAGCTAATATTCCGAGTTCGGATTATGCAAAACAGAGTAAATTTATGTTAATCAATAATAGAATATCAAGTTCTTATAATATCGATCGAAATATTCTTTTATCAATGCATAATAAAGGCTATTAATGCATTTTAAAGGGCATAAGATATCGGCAACTATCATTGACATAATTGATGCTTAACTAATTTTGTACTAATTTTATTGCATATTATAACCGTCGTTGAATAGCCAACCCAATTCTGATTTTATGACTCACTATGTTCAAATACATAGACATGTAATTTTGAACGCAATTCAGAAAATAAGGGAACTCCTGGATCTGGTATTAGGAGAAATTTGCCTTCGTGGAGGACTTTATGTTGTAACTAACCCACTACAATCAAAGCTAGAATTCCTCATAGCATATTTATAAGAATCCAAAGTTGAAACAGAAGGCAACCAACCTGATTAATTTTCTAGAAGAATACGAGGAAATCCTGAAAAAATTTCATGAAAAAATGACAAAATTACACCATGTTGAGCATCAACCACTACTAAACTTGACCAATTAACTCTGGATACTTTTTAATCAAATGCCCTTACAATAATAGAAAAATCGTTTCCTTTTTTCAATTTTTGTATTTTTTTAAAAATTTTATATTTCTTTTTATTTTCTTCTCTTTTTTGTTTCTGTTTGATATTTTTTTTCTCTTTTTTTCTATCTGTCTTGTCTTCTAACCTTAACCATTAACCGGGCGTTAAATGTTGGTGTGTGTGCAACTAACCCACTTTTGCATTACATGGAGAGGAAAATCACGTAAACCTCCTACGGTTAACTTGATAGCAAGGGGTCTCTAGCCCAAAATCCGTCTACCACTGAGAATATTTTACATCAGCACTGTGGTTGGTGAATTCGTATCGACTAGCTATGTCTGGGATCGAGTCCGGGTCACTTTATGAAGATGAACGCTCTATCCCTTGAGCCACACCACGGCTCTATAGGTAAAAATTTAAAAAAAAAAAAAGAAACTATATGCACTAAGAAGCAAAATTAATGGAGAAAATGTACTTATTCGTTATGAGGAACTATGTAAAGTCACCATACTGTTAACACCAATGATGCCTAATTTTGGTAATAGTCGCATTATGGCAATCAATACAATTTTTTAGATACATTATGCAAAACTCCAAATTTGCAAAATGCAAATTTCTTTTTTCTTTTAAAGTAGCATGTATAAATATAATTTGAAATTAACCCATGTATAAAAATTAATCATTTCCAAATAATTTGTATTAAACATCACTTTAAAGAAGAATTACATGAAAGTAAGATATATGATGGAAACATAGAAAAATATATTAATCGACGGTATTTTCCTTTTTATGCATTGAAATTTTTTAAAACTAATATAAAGATACAAAACGGGCTATTTGTAGTATTTTAACATATATAAAATATTTTTCTAATGGTGTAAACATTTTTTTAACTTTCTGAATCGTCGAAACTGATTGCAATCAGGTCCGATACCTGATATATTCGCAACTGACATATGTTCAACACCTGATTGATCAGGTTTCAACGTTATCACGCTTTCTACACAACCAGCTGATTTCAGCAGTCTTCTTCTTCTCGAGTTTGCAGATACCCAATTACTATATAAAAGCATTTCGATAAATTATCAGACAAAATTTTTCCCTCTGTTTATTATAAAATTTATCCTTTAACAGAATTAAATGAGAAACAACCATTTAGAAATTAATAATAGTATGACAGAAATGTTTACTTTTCAATGTGTTTACGCTTTGTTTGTTTTGAATGTTTACACTTTAAATGTACAACATCAAGTAAGCTTTTCTTAGTAAGAGTTTATTGGGATTTTTACTGTGACTGCGGAGAAAAAAAATTTGATAAATGAAATTGTGATCACATCATTCGTTTAAGCTTCAATCATTCTACTGAAATAAGATATACTCAACATATGCTAAGGTATTTTTTGTAGTTTGACTTAATATAAATAATTATGGTAAAAAACCACAATTCATTGTTAATTGAACTAGCTATGAACAATATTTGAAATTTAGTCATATTTTATTCAGTGATGTTTCACTGTATAATTAAAGAAATATAAAAAGTCTTTTTTTTTACCATCAACGCTAATATTGCCATAAGAATCAATGGACTTTACGATGACAAACCAAAAGAGATACTTTTTATTGAAAAGAGCTGTATGCATCACTCTCACCTTTAGTACGTACTTTTAATTTTTATCATGAAAATTGGCAATTATAATGAATGTATACGTCATAAAAAATTTGTTTGAGTGGAAAAGCTTCAATTGTATGCATAAAGTCTCATTAAAAAGGTATCTACATTCTTTGGAATTCTAAGAAAGCGTAAAAAAAAATAATTGCTTTGGTAGAAACAACTTGCTAACAATACAATAAAAATCACGACAAAATCAAAGTCAAGTGATTTTAAACATTAAACCATTTTATCTCTCCCACCTCAAAAAAAAAAATACTTTTGATATATTTACTCCATACAGACTCTAAACAAAGGCAAAATAATGAGACAGAAATAAAAATTACTATAGTGCAACCTTTGTTTGAAAATGCATGTCTTTATATAATTCAATTCATACTATTAATTCACACTCTCCCTATATCTTGTTCAAATTTCCTATATCTTGTTCCCTATATCTTATTCAAATAAAATACTTTTTATTCATCCATTCAAATTCAAATACATTTTTTAAAACTTGTAGTGGATGATACTTGAAGTTTATAGAGTTTTTTTAAATATTAATTTATTAATCAAATAAGGAAGCGCGAAAAATGAAATGGAACTGTCTGATTGGTTAAGCGTTAGTCATGTCTTTAAATTTTACTATAAACGATTCAGTTTGTCACATATCTTAAAAATGTCGCCAAATTTATACTTTTATAGTTGTCTGATATAGAGCCCCTGAATTAGAGTATAGGAGCCTTAGTCTGATACCACTCGCCTTTTTTTTATTTATTTTTTTATCAATTCCTACTATTAGTTTACACTCTCCTTATATATATTTATAAATCTTGTTCTAAGTTTCAACAGCTAATAAAATACTTTTTATTCATTTACATTTTTCAAATACATTTTCAAATTTACAGTGAATGATACTTGATGTTAATACAGTTTTGTCAAATATTAATTCATAAATTAAATTAAATTAAATTAATTTTAGTTTTATAGCAATTTTTTGCAATTATTTAATAAGCAATTGGAAGCAATTTTTTAAATTATTTAATAAAAACTAACTAAAATAAAAATTTTCTTTGTTCACCTCAGTAGGAATTGACTTTAAATTTTTTTTTCATATTACTTGTTTTTCAAAATGTTAAGTACATTTGTTAAGATCAAGATAACTAAAGTTATCCTTTCTTAACTTCATTGTTTCCGTAGCTTACAATATTGCGCGAAGTTACTTCAATTTATTGAGTCTCCGTATTTTTAGTAAAAGTTCTTCTTTTACCATACTTAGCACAACTCTGCCTTTGTAAAAGTTACAAATAAATAAATAAAACTACCTGCAAACCACTATGATTGTTACGGCTAAATGAAAATTTCACTTGTAAAAAGTTAAGCTCTATCAAAAACAAAATGTGTTACATCCGATTATCACTATGAATTTAAATTATTGTATCATTATTTCCAAATATTCCGACAATTATGGTAGAGCAGTTAAGGATAGATAACAGGAATAACTTAGTTAATAATCTTTGCAGAGCACTATATCTTAGTATATAAACTGATTCTTCGAAAATTATCTTTTGGAAACGATGTCTTACAAAATGGATTTTTGTTTTTCGATATCGATAACAAAAACCGCTGCATGGAATCAATCGGTGGGTATATCAGGATCACACCTCACTTTTTACTTGGTTAATGCCACGCGACTACCCTGAGTTCTTCTGTCATCATTCTATAATCTCAGCTTGCTTGACGGAACCCAGGTTTTTGACCCAGCCTTTCTATCTTTTAGTTTTTGACCTTCTTCTAGTGATGTCAGATTTTTTTTATTTATTTATCTGTTTTTTTTGATATAGGAAGCCTGAAGAAATTTAATGTTTAATATTTAAAATTTCTCGCATGCATCTTTCTCTTTATCTAATAAGGATTTAAAAAAGAAATAATGGATACTTTTTAAGTTCTGAAGCGAATTAAGTTAGTGAGTTTTAAGTACTGTTCTCTTGTATGCATTGGGATTTATTCGCAGTATATTCTAATTTCTTAATTAATTAGTATCCATGTTCATTGGTTTGTCAGATAAAAATCTGTGTTGTTAATGTACCGAAATTGAAGGTAATTAATTTTCGAAAAGATTAATATTTCTTTAGTTTTTCTATAAATCATTATTTTACCCTACACTGCAAAAAATGGATACTCAAATTTCACGAAACTTTTTGACTAAACCGTTTCCTGGAATATGCTCTGAGCGAACTTTTCGTCAAAGTGACGAAACAACTATCGTTCCATATTCGAGAAAACGAATTTCGGCAATAGTAAATAAATAAATAGTTCGCCATTCTATTTTTTCCGAAAAATGCCTAATGTATTTCTAATAATCACTTTATCGTGGGTACCATATATCTGGGCCAATGTCACCTTAATGACAAAAGAGAGACAAATAGAGCAGATGGATAAATGACACCCATGCCCGAAGCTTGACTCGAACTTGGGAACTTACTAGTACAAGGCCAACTCGTTGACACCATACAGAACTGTCGGTTTACTTCGGCACTTTACTTTCGATCGTCTGTTCTTCATCCTAGTTTCGTCATTCTAGTTAATAATCTGCCACAATGCACTACGATCAGGTTTCGAGTTGAAGAAACATTTTCGTCATATATTTGAGAGTTCCCGTTTAGTCACAAATCACGCGCCTTCGGGACTAAATAATTCTCGAAATTAATAAAATATAGCTCATGGATTGCTTAATCATGAAAAATGAAAATTTTATTTCTGAGAGTGAAACTCTTCTGAGTGTGTTTCTGAGAGTGTGTGAGATTCTCTTATGTATGACTTTTTTTCTCTCACACATAATCATACATAAGAGAGTCTTATATATGAGACTCTCTTATCTATGATTTTCTCTCAGTATGATCTTTTTCGGTAGCTTTTATTATTTTTATTAACTAATTCGTATCCGTGCTCGCTAGTTTGTAAATGAAAATATGTATTGTAAAAATACCATAATTGAGATAACTAATTTTCGAAAAGCTTGTTAGTTACCTCGTTTTTCCGTGAATTTGTTTTTCTTTTTTCATTTTTTTATTATTTTTAAAAAAGAAAAGGTTACTGAATGTTTTTAAGTTCAAAAGAATAATAAAATTAAAAACTTGACATACTCTTTTGTTGTATGCTTTGTGTTTTTTTTCTCCAGCAGCTTATACGTTTTTAAACAATCAGTATCCTTGTTCCTTATTTTGTCAGATGACACTGTCTATTCAAAAAGTATAACTAATTTTCAAAAAATATTAAGTTACCTTATTTTTTTCATCTAATTCTGTTTTTAATTTTAATTTTTTATTTTTGAAAAAAAAGAAGCATCTATCATTTTTAAAACTTAACAAAATGAATAATAACTATAGTGTAATCCAAAGATAGAGAAATAGAGAGAGAAATAGATAGAGAAATAGAGAGAGAAATCGAGAGATAGAGAGAGAGAGAGAGAGAAGTGCTAATAGAGAGGGATATAGATTCTATAATGGCATGGGACATAACACCATAAATATTCAAAATTGCAATTTTTTTCTGTCTCCCAAACTTCAAAATTTTATCATTTAGAAAATATTCAAGTGATTTTTTTTTAGTAATTTAGGCACCACTTACTGCTTTAATTATTTTTAACAGTGATTAAAGTTGTAAAGATTGTATCCTATATCGGTTAATTTAATTATAACTATTTAAATTTTCAATATTTATTTTATACTTAACTTTTTAGTTATTTGTCTATAATTTTTTTAAAAAAAATGTATTGGTATCTGGAATTGTATTTCGAATAAAATGTAAAAGTAAATTTTTGCAATTAGTTTCAAAAATTTGTAATAGAACCTGTAAAAGTGACCACCTGGGTAATGTGAGCACCTGAGTACGGGGACCATTTTCTGTAAGTTTTATTTAAAGAGTCCTTTTTAAAGAGTCTTTATAAAGTGACCACCTCTATATAGTGACTATTTGACTTGGTCCCGAGGGTGGTCAGCTCAGACAGGTTCCACTGTATATATAAAAAAGAAGCTTTTAAAATGTAGTAAAGTAGTAAATTTTACTTAGAACCAATTGTTTAATAAAATAAAATGCTTGCTTTATTTTACATTCATTTAACTTTACCTAGTACATATGTTCCTTTTTTCCCCGTAAAAAAGTCTTTTCCTCCAGAAATTAATTCTAAGAATTAAGTCATTCTCTTTTTTATTATAGCAAGCGGTATATAAAATTCCTTCATTAAAAAAAAGCTGACGAATCTTTGGCTAAAAAAGAAACAGCTTCTACCTATATACCTGTTGCTTCGTAGATTTTAATGAGATATAGGTACCTGTGCCAATTGCTTCAAGCCAACTAGTAAGGACGACGATAAAATTATCCGGGAATAGGGACGCCAAGGAAAAACAAATTTCGCTTGGTGGTCTTTTTAACCCAAACAACCACCAAGAAACAAAAATTCTTGGCACATATCTCTAAAAAGATAGAGAGGACGATGACTTAATAAAGTCTTTCTAGATCTTCAGGCAAACAACAGATTGGGGTTATTTGTAGTATTTTAACATAAATAAAAAATTTTTTAATGGTATAAATATATTTTTAACTTCCTGAATCGTCGATATTCCGACATATTTTAAGATCATAGTTGTCTTTTAACAACTTTATTTCGTGTACTGAGAAAAAAAGTATGGTAAAAACAACTGAAATATGGTTAAATTTATCGCGTTTCTGGGTCTATGGAAGCACGAAAAAGCTCAGTAATTTTTACCGAAGTGCTTTAGTAATGATTTCGGTTAAATTCCCTTTAAAATACGCTATTATAATATGTAATAAAATTTAGTAAATGTGGCAAATTTTGGCAATTTTATCATGATTTTTCAGAGTATGGCACAAAAGGCATTAATCATTAAAAATCATAAAAGGCATTAACAAATTCACTTTTCAGCTTAGTATTTTTTACTAAATGTGCAGTTATAAGAATCTGTAATTTTGAAAATAAAAATTTCCGAGATACCGTTTCCATATGAATAGAAAAACTACAAAAAAAAAATGGTTAATAAATACCATATATTTTGGTTTTAATGCCAGAATTACGGTTTTTTTTACCATAAATGTCATTACCATATAGTACAGTAAGTTTACCAGAATTTTTCTTTCCCCGTAAGACATTTTTTATAGTAAGTTCTTAGAAAAACACAGAGAGTATTTGATTAAGTTAAAATTCAAATGATAATCTGAATTAACAATTGTTAATTAGAAAGATATTTCTATTTGATTTTTTTTAAATACGGGTAGTCTGTTTATTTGAACTTCATTTGCGACGTCATGCTGATTAATTATCATTCTCATTCAATATTTTTATTATCATTGAGTGAAAGTGATAATTATACATTATTGGGAGCTAAATATTTTTCTGCCCTTTTAACTAAAATACGTTAATGCCATTCTAGAATATTTAAAAAAAAATTCTAAGATTTTCTTGCTCAAAGCAATATGTTTTTCTCTTTGTTGCTGAAATCGGTCCTTTCTACCATGCATCTATATAATGAGCTTGCGTTTCATTTTTGTCAAATAAATAAACTATGCTCACTGGTTTTTGTCAAATTAGATCTACCTTATACTTTGAGAGTTTTGAATCTGAATCCTCTGTTTGTTATTTCCGTTGATTACTGAATAGTTACGCACAGCGGACCATAAAAATTGAAACTTATTAATAAATTTAAAAATCATTTTGAATTTTTTATATTTTGAAATTGAGTATTTTGACTCAATTGCATCTAGTCAGTTCATACTACAATTTTAAAATGCTCGCAAATTTTTTCTTTGGTATTAGCCAGGGTGAGAGATATTTCAGATGCTTTACTATCCCACTTATTCTGGGTATTTAGAACAAATTTAACTTGATTATTTGTACTGAAATATATAATTTTATTATGTTCATTCATTATTGTGTTTCCTCTTATTGCTATTTTGGAAAAATTAATCAGGTTGTAAATTTAGAAGTGTAATCAAAATAAATTCCGGAGGACAAAATACCTGTCATGTCGAGTCGGTTATCGCGTTCCAACTTTGTGATACTAGCAGGTTGGTTTCAATTCGCAGTCCGTAGTTTGGAGTAGCGGTTCCCACGAAGGTGTTCCATCAGTTACGGTTTTTTATTTTAATCAATTAGCTATTTTAAAAATCTTTAATAATCCCATATCCTAATTTTTTCTAAAATGTTTCAGTTATTTTTATGAATTTTTTCAATGAAAAAAGAAATGATGTAGTTTAAAAAAATAATTTCGATAATTATATCTCATCTTTTTCATGCGTAAGTATTTCGAATTTAATTCTAAAATACACAAAATCATTAGCAAATTCAAGAATAAATAATTATTTTTCACCGATAACCATTTTAACGGTTTAAAAGAAATCTTTTTTTTTTTAAAAACAAAATCATAATTTAGCTTATATTATTCAATTTGATTTACGCATACGCCAAAAACTACTTGACTGAAAGCCACAGCAGACCTTTGAATTCAACTGACAAGATGGGGTAAGCTAATTGAGATGGCCTTGGCCGGTAATCGGCTGTAGAGCCGAAGAAGAATACAAAACCTAGTTTTAAGACTGTTATTGATGAAGCAATTTTATATTTTATTTTACAGCGGTCGTAGCCGAAAAGAAAAACCACAAAAACCTTCTACGGTTAGTCTGACGACAATGGGATTCTAACCCGTGATCCGTATACCTCTGAGGATATTTTACGTCAGCACCGTGATCGGTGCGAGCTGGGTGTGGAATTCGTATCAACCAGCCATCGCTGGGATTCAAACCCGGTTCATCTCATTCAAAGGCGAAAACTCTATCTATCCCCTGAGCCACCACAGATCATTTGAAACAAGTAATAAATTTCATTCTTCCCTATAAAAATTTCTAAATAAATTTTTTCTTTCAAGTACACAGTTTTTTTTCTTTTTCAAAAAGCCAAAGTTCCGCCGAAAAAAGATTATCTTTTAGCGTTCTGAAAGCTGAAAACAAATTGAGATTCACTGGTTTCGAGATTCAGGACTTACAGCATCTTATATAATTTTAAAATAACAAAAGATTTAGAAATGAATTTCATAAAAAACATTAAATCATAGTTTAAACTCGTCTTCTCATTGTTTTAGAAACCCTTTTAAGCACATTTAAAACTCTAAAATGGAAAGATTTTCTTTTAAGTTATTTCTTTTAGTTTCTATTTCTTTTAGTATATTTCTTTTAGTTTCATTTTCTTTTAAGTTACACGATATCTAGTTATTTTGGTTATGTCGAGATGATTTTACTAAATGAGCCGAAATCTACGAAGGTTTACAACCTGGGGTGCAGTAAATATCTCATCCAACCATTTCGAATGTTGGGTCTACTAGACGGTTAAGAATGTTTGTTCCTATTCTTTGTCTGCCTACGTCAAGCTACACTAAACACCAAAAGCAACATTCTTAGTTGTCATTTCCTAAATTCCGCGAAAGTCGTCCGATTTTGAGACAGTTCTAGCAAAAAAGATTTAACTTTGAAAGGAGGGAAGAAGAAGATGGGAGGGTAGGAGATCGTCGGCACGTTGCCAGCTCACCTCCCCGAGTGAGGACAAACTCTAAAAATATTCTTTGAGATGTTTTCTGTCATTATGAATCTCTAGAAAAACGAGGATCCAAGGACAGAGACAGACACATTTTCTTCCCTGTTAATGCCATTCCTTTTCTTGGACAGAAATTAAGTCCAATGCCCCTCTCCTGAATTCTTTCTTGTTTTGCCTAGTGTCTTGAAAATGCTGACTCAAGACCTGTAAGAATTGTTCTTCAAGGAAATTATTTCGGTGATTTGAAAGTTACTACCACGAGTAGAGTAATTCTAAATACTTTTGGCTTCAGTTTCACTATTAACAACAAAGAACATTCATACGATTTATTATGTGTTCGTTACAACTTATTTGAATTTCAAAAAATCGCATAATGAGATAGAAAGGGAGACATTCAAAGAGAGCGTTATGTTTTAAATTGAATAAAAGATCAGATGTGAGAAATTTTAATTAATGCATGTTATCAGATTCAGAAAGTGATGGATCTTTGCCATGTCACGTACTTTGCCAAATCTTACAGTTATTATTTCATGATTCGTATAATGAAATAGAAGGACAAAACTTTTTGAAATCGCATTGACTTTTAAACTTCAGTAATTTTTTATTCTTGATTTGTATCAGGATGCCCTCCATCATTAGTTTCAAAATTCAAAGATTACAGTTCAAACATTTTAGTGCACGTTGCATTACAATATCTTGCGAAATTGCTGAAAACTTAGTTTGGTGTTCAGTTGAACCAAATTGTCGCTTCCATTTTAAAACTGATTACATGACATTATGGTTCTACTTAAATCGAGAAATGGTTCCACTCAAAACCTAATTAATGGTGCAGCAAATTTTGCCAACTGCACATATTTTATTTTTCATTAATTTTTTTATACAATTAAAGAAAAAGATATAGGCGTGTATCTCTCTGTTGATGTTTAGACCAGCAGCTCACATTCACTTACAGCTATCAAATTTGTCGACCCAAATTCTTACATACAGCTCGAATGCAATCTTAAAAATTTTTGATCAATCATTTTCATGTTAAACTGTGATATTGTTTAAATTTGCTGCATCTTTTAACAAAGTACAATACAACCGTACTGATTATGAATTAATTAATTATAAATTAATTGATTATAAATTATAGTAAATTCAGCAATATTAATATTAAATTTCATTATGGGGTTCAACCAAGTTATATCAACTAATTATGGTTCAATACGGATCAATTAATTTGAACCATATTATAATGTAATTGAATGATTCCTAAAATTGATTGTGTAATATTACAAATAAACTTATACCAAAACAAAATTCAATAAAATACCTTCTAAAAGTGATGACGAGTTTTAACGGTATTATGGCTCAATGTTGAGTTGATTTTCCAATAAATTTAGTTCGAATTTTGAGAAGTTAATTTCAATTTTTTTAAAACTTATTTTATAATATGAACTGTTGTATATCATATATGAGATTATTGGCACATGTGTAGAGAGTTGTTATTAAGTTGAGATAGTGCATGTCTCAACTATGTTGTAAATTTGAATCTGAATTTCTGATAATTTTGTATAGTATTTGCAAGAAATTTTGCGGTTTGTGAGGGTGCTACAGAAGTGATCAGTTATCCCTCGCACACTTTTCTAGATATTTAGGGTTTTTTACACTCGTGCCAGGTTTATTTAAATTCCAACAAATTGAGTTTTGGTTGCTGCTAAGACAATCTTTCGGTGGGGTACTAATAAGTTATTATCATTTGAATTACGGTTTATTGTAATTGGTTGATTTTGCATTCAATCGTTATTTTTGACTTAATTATTAATGTACATCTTCTGATGTCCTGTTAAAGTTTTTTATTACAGGACATTTTTGTAGCTTTTCTAAAGTTTTCTCCAAATCAAATTTGTAATATCAAATATATGCTAACATATTTAATTCACGCTTGAAATTTTTCTGTGAGGAGTCACAAATATGGGATTTCGAGCGTCGTCGAAAACGGTTAGAGCATATCTTGATGAACAAAATTAAAATATTTCATTAAGAAAGACAACTATTCTTCGACTATATTTCGACTATTTTTTAATACGAAAATATTTTATTTTGATATAATTTAAATATTTCTTCTTGGTTACGCTATTGTGTATATTTTTAATTGTATAGGAGGATAAGTACATTTTCTATATCCTCACTAAAGTACTTTGATGTTATAATCTTTTATGTTCATCTCTTAAGACAAATAATATTGACATTCTTTCATAAATTGAAACAAAAAAGAAGGAAGTTAAGTGTTGTAGCCCACGGTATGAAATGAAATGTTACAAAATTGAAATAAAAGAGAAGTTTAACATAGGATTAAAACATGTTTTAGAATGTAAGTTGAAGAATAAAATGCATAGTATTTAATAAGCATGACCCAACTTAAATTTAATGTCAGTCACTTACTTCACTTTTACTGTTGAGGACAGTAAATGTCTGCGTTGTGGTTTCCCAAATATGCTTCATGTTCACATCTTTTGCAATCATGCGATCCTCAGTGCAATAGGCTACCATCACTGCAACAACTTTTCCTTGGGTTTTTTTCTGTAGATATCACAGCAAACGAAGTAAATGCATTTGTCTTAATATGGCTGTGGGAATTATAGTTACTCTTTCGAAATACTTTCTTGCAGTTGCAGAAATTCTTATTTGCTTCACGTTTTTAAAAGCGTAACATGCTTTAAAATTAGCATCAGTTTTCGCCATTTTTTACAATTTATTAACCAGTTCAGTTTGCATCCTAAATTAAATTAATTGCTGCTCACTGTGAAATCATGTATGATGCCTTGTTTCATGCTAATTAAAAATGTAAAATTATTCAAATGACGTATTGATTTATAATTCGCTTGAGGAAAAAAAAATCATAAATGATTTTTTCTCCCTTTCTTGGATTTAATCCAGTGTCCTCAATACCTTCACTGAAGTACGCTGGTATAAATTGCTACCTAGTTATATCAATCATATTCAATTAACTATTTTCTTCCAGCTGTAATCTATTTTAAGTGTTACAATTATACTCATAAGACAACTATATTTGACCTTCCTTACCTTTGAGAGCGAGGACAACCTTTGTTCAAAATCGCTGTCTCAAAAAAAGTAATTTAAAAATATAGTTATCAGATGAATTGAGGTAAACAAGTTTGAATTATTCGTGTGTGTTCGTTACGCTTTGTATGTATGGTGTCATTTGCTTAGTTAGGTTAAAAAAAAAAAACTTTGGGTAAACGTTCATAAGATTGTAAAAAAAAAAGCTGGATGGATTTATTGAGTTTATTCTCAATAAGTTTAAAAATAAAATCAGCTTCCGATTAATTTTCATATTTTTAATAAGAAAAACAATTCTTGTAAAAAAACGTTTAAAGTGATAAAAATAGGAGTAATAATCTGTGTATTCTTCAACTTGTCTCACATTCTTTTAATTCTTCAGTAAGGAATTAGTTTTTAAAAATTAATTTTAAATATAGAATAAGTGATAACTGGAGAATGGTTAAATACTTAAGTGTATAACTAGCCAAATTTGAGGTATAAGCTCATAATAAGTGTATAACATTCTTCTTTAGCCAAATTTGGCAACCAAGCTATTGCAGTTTCATTAATGAGGTTTGTGTCTTTTTAGCATCTTCTCTAAAAATTTCTTTTTTTCCCCTCCTATTTTCCTGATTAAAAGTACAGTTGTTTTCTTTTTCGAGTGAATGTTCCCATTATTCCACTTTTGTTCTTTTATTTTCTTTAGATCTTTGTCCAAAACGACAGATTTTCGAGAACTTTTGGCAAAGTCCCTTCTATTCAAACATTTCTCTTGACCTGCTACCAGAAAACCATTTTGCGAACGCTGAGACAACCACATTCTCTATCTGATATCCAAAGAGAGTGTGCAAAACAAATCCAAGAAACAAAGTGTCTTGTCTTTTTTTCTGTCGCGTGATCCACCTTTTGATTTTTAAAATAAAGACAAAGCAGTCGCTTCATGGAGTTAATGGAACGAGTATGTTCCAAAATAAATCTCCGCCATTTTGCCGATTGCACCTGTTCTAACGGAACGTTGACCCAGATGAGTGCAAGAGCATTTCACAAGTATTGGCGTTTGCTATCTTTCTTCGAGTGAGAGATGTCCTACCTATTGCAAAAGCATGTCTCCAGATCTATTTTGAATACAAACCAAGAAGGGGGTTGCGCTCTCAAAATTTTTGAGGTTGAACTTGTTTGCATAAGTCTACCACCGTAGAAATACCTGTTCTTTTTCTTTATTTAGTGTCTGTAGAGTAACATTGCTACTGCGTACTATACAAGCAAAAATTATTTGCACTTTAAGAACTTTAAAAATGTATCAGTTTGCTTATATATCTAGTTGAAGTGTTTGTTTTTGAAGCCTTTTTAAAAAATATCATTAAATGAAATTGGGAAAAGAAAAAAAAAACTATAGATTTAGATGACAAATGCGAAAACTTAATGAACAGTATCTAAAAAATCAACTATATTTTGCTTGAAAATTGTGTGTGTGTATGTGTAAAATAAAAGTGTTTAAATTTTGTTCGTTGTGTGAACGTTTGGAGAAATTACAGCAACCAAATCTCGTCGTAACGATGTCTCAGAAACTATTCCTCCAATTTTCACATTTTTTTTTCTGTGAGTTTAAAGATAATAGAATTTTTTATTCTATAACGCAGAAGTTTTTTGACAATTTTATTCTTGAAATTTTATAAGTTTAGGAAGTCTATTTCTTCCCCTTTTGGATCATTTTTATAAGTTTGCACCCCGAATCATTTCCATTTTGAAAAAATAATGAACTTTTGTTTTTACATTTTTATTATAACAGAAGTTTTACATTGTAGTTACCTGCAACAATTTCAATACTACAATAAAAAACCAACTTAGGAATATCATAAATAGAAAAAGCAATAAAAATTTTGTGGTGATGGCAAAAAATTTTATGGTATATACAATGACATGAATTTAGGCTATTGAATGATCAATTATATTAAACTAGTGGGCTGTGCCCCCTGCTCACTAACGCTCGCCAACCCCCGAAAATTGCGACGCAATCTTATATGGTTTGCTTCGCAAACCAAGCTCGCTTCGCTCGCTACTAACTTGAGTACTTTGCAAATGCACAAAATTCTAAGAATTCAAAACAATCATTCAAATCCATATAACAACTTTTTTTAAAAAAAAAAATTACATCTTTTTAGTAAATACTAAGTCATTAAAATAAATTTGAATTCAAAAAAATGACACGTAATTCGTTAAACCTATTAGAAATGTGCTATAGTATAAAATCTTAAGATAAAATTTCTAAAACTGATATCTCTTTAAAAAGGTTAAAATTTTGGCTATAATTAAGT
>NC_092205.1:34738728-34904071 GCF_043381705.1 Parasteatoda tepidariorum
ACAAGTTTCCTGCTTGCAAAGAACAAAATTTATATCTCATTTTATAGCGAAGTAGAATTAATTTTTCCCCTGTGAAATTTAGACCACTCGCTGGAGTGCTTCAACTGCAGCTTTGTCCCAATTGCTATGAATTACAATGGTTTAAAATAAAATTTTCGAAGAAGATCCTTTTTAGTTATTGTATTTAAGCAGACTAAAGAATAATTTTTTTCAATGTTATTATCTTTGTCAGGCCTAAAGCGAAGAATAGTTGCTAAGCGTATATCACCCCCTAAAATTTTCCCCATGTTTTTTACCATATATTTTTCGTTATGGATCTAACAAGAAAATTTTATCTCATCCATTACTTATTTAAAAAACATAGTTTTTAAAATTTTGTATGAAATTTTTTTGTTACCACACAATTTTACAAAATGAATTTTATTTAAAAGTTTTAAAATTTCTTCGCCAACATGCTGAAAATACATTTAAAACGCTTACTAAATCAGATTTACTTATTTTTTAAAAAAACACGCTCTTTTCATTGCCATGAAAACTTGATTATTTTTCTTTAAAATCGCAATAAATCTGACGACTCTTGTCACCCTCCTCTCTAAGAGAAATCATTAACTGTAACCTTGGCAAATTTTCATCTCCAGTAAGATAGTACGTCACGGCTTTTTCTTGGAGACAGTTGGTTTTTGGTGAAGATAGGGTTGTGGTCGATTAGTTTGGGTATCCGTTGCTGTTTTTTTTTGCTCTAATTTCGGAAGGAAGCTTTTTATTGTTAATAAATTTAGAACATCTGGAATGACCAGTCATAGGAATGTTTAGTTAACATTGAAAAGAAAAGCGAATGAAAAAGCGGCACGTGTTCAAGTATGTTTTAATGACCGGAAATCTTAACAGGATGTAAATTTTGTATGAAAGTAAACAGGTTTTTTTTTACTGAAAGAATATCTAGAAAAATTTTAGTTTACTAGTTTTCCTAAGTGGTAAAAAATAGTTGATAATCATTGATCAATTAACATTACGCAATAAATCATCATAGAATCATGATCAAGAAATGAAAGGCTAATACGATAACTTTAAAAAATATATAATAATGTATTATTATAACAATCTGTTCTCTTATCGGAGAGTTTATGTTATTAGATTAAGCTAAAATTGGTTTCGGCAGTTCAATTTACCTGAAGAAACATTAATCATACTCAACTCTTTGACGCATAATTTTTATGAAACGCATTTTTCATAATTTTTTTCTATTTTGTGTTAATTTAGGTCAAAATGAATAAAGTATTGCATATAACATTGTAATAATTTATTGTTAAGAAATATAGCAGGAAACAACAGTGTCTTATTCTGCGTTAAAGGTAAAATCTTCCCAAACTTGGCTCACTCTCAAACAATACTTTTTCAAATTTTCACTTATTTAGGTTGATTGCTTACTATATTTTATAATTAAAAAATACCAAAATATACTTTTGCTTGTAGTTAGAGCGCCAGAAGAAAATACATAAAAGGGACATTGGAGTCCCATCGAAGGGTTAAGATGACCAGCGTCCTAGAAAATTGAAAAGAAAAAAAAAATCTAGTAAAGAAATTTTAAATTTTAAACGGTTAGGAAACTCACTTTTTTACCTTTCGAACTTAATATTCCAGTAATATTTATAATCCAGAATTTAATATTCCAGTAATCCTTATAATCCAGAATTTAATACAACAGTAATCCTTATAATCCAGAAATTAATATTCCAGTAATCCTTATAATCCAGAATTTAATTTTTCAGTAATCCTTATAATCCAGAATTCAATATTCCAGTAATCCTTATAATCCAGAATTTAATATTCCAGTAATCCTTATAATCTAGAATTTAATATTCCAGTAATCCCTATAATCCAGAATTTAATATTCCAGTAATCCTTATAATCCAGAATTTAATATTCCAGTAATCCTATAATCCAGAATTTAATATTCCAGTAATCCTTATAATCCAGAATTTAATATTCCAGTAATCCTTATAATCCAGAATTTAATATAACAGTAATCCTTTTCAGAGATTCTCTTATAAAAATAATTTTTTTAAATATAATTTAAAGGGAAAAGAGTTTTTGTTTGCTTTTTTGTTCTTCTTTTTTTTTTACAAATTTTTCTACCAGTTTTTTAGTTTTCTGGGGATGCTGGTCATCCTAATTATACTAAGTATTATTCGGTATCGAAAATATTTATTATGAAAAATTCATAATAGTCTTGTTTACTACAATGAAGCAATTTTCTACAGAGAATTGCGGATTTAGTAATAACATAATTTTCTTAATTCAATTACTTCTGAGTTTACTTGATTTATGTAGATTGTATAGAAACACGTTTAAATAGGTCATACAGCCGACCGACTGTATGGTAGTCAGGGAGCTGATTTCATATCAGAAAGGTCCCGTGTTTGAGACCTGGTCAGAGGTATGGGTGTTTTTCCATTTTCTTGCTCAGTACAATCTGTTCATCTTACTATGGGAACAACGTTGGCCCGCCTAATATGGTGCCCATGAAATGTCAATAAATACTGGTGGTTATTGAAGAAAAAAAACTCACACTCAAACAAAATAAACACATGGTTTTAAATATCTTTCAGAATTTAAAAATTCCATATTCTTCACTGTGAAATTGAAATTTTTTACTTTAAAATAATATTTCTACTATATTATAATGAACTTCACTATAAATTGAATACTTTTCATCATAAATTGGACAATTTTCTTTATAAAATTAATATTTTTTAAGATTAGACAGATATTCATCGCTATAAAAGTGATACTTTCTGAGTTACAAGGATGTTTTCCCCTTGAAAAGAAATATTTCAACTTATAAAATGAACATTTTACTGTATAAAACTAAAAACGGATAATTTCAACTTAAAAATAGATATTTTCAACTAGGAAAGAAATTCCTTCTACTAAAAAATGAATACTTTTTGCTATGACAGGCACATTTTTCGTCGAAAAATGAATACTTTCCGCTATGAAATGAATACTTTTACGAATAATATGAAAAGGATTTCACTATGTAATGAATTTTTTGTTATATGAAGCGAACACATTTCTCCAAAAATAGAGTATTGTCCATTATAAAATGCATACTTTCCACTATGAAACGGATATTCTCTACGAAAAAAGTGAATACTTTTCATTTTAAAAATGTTAAAATCAATACCAATAATAGTTTTCTTCATCCTCTTACAAATAATACTAATAGTGACCCATTATTTATATAAAGATTCAAGGAACAAATTTTTTTTTTAATAATAAAATAAAATAGTTTTTAAATTTCCCTCGAAATAGTCACATGAAAAGGCAGTGATTTACAATACTTAAATATGTATATTGATTATATTTCAAGCGATTAATTCTTAGGGTAAAATTTAGCAATTAAACCTTTATTTTTTAATTCGATTTTAGAGCACAAATAAAGCAGAATGATTTTCTTTCTTGTATCTTATACATATGGAGTTCTGGTTGATTCAAAGAATTTTCTTATCGATCGGAAAAGTACGAAGACAGATAGCATCACTTTCTATTTTGGCGAAAAGTAATAAAGGTGTTGACAAAGTCGACGAAGAAGGCGTTGAGATGCGTCCTAAAGACACAGGGGCAGGACAAAAGTGACACGAAGAGAAGGAGGGCAGGACCCCTAGATAATGGTTGTCTCCATCGGGTCTGTCTTGAATTTCGATTCTTGTCCAACTTGTTCTCGGCTATTCGGTTTGTTTGACAGACTGTTAAGTACAAGATTTGCTGTTATCTGAGAATGAAGAGTTGCTAAAGATGAAACATCCATCGCCATGTTTCTTTTTCGTCTTCGGTATTCCAAGATTGTATAACTTTAAAAAAAGAGAGAGAAACAGTCATTAAAAACAACTTAAAATGCACATAATTTTATTTCAAATTGATAGTACAATCATGAGATAATTAAACTTTGAAGCACGGGTCTTATATTGCAATGTCCAATTCGCTCGTGCCGATTTTACATGAAAATTAAAGAGCAGTTCTTTCTTGGTATGAAATGAAATAAAATTCGTGTTTTTGCATCACTTTTCGACATCTATTTAACGTTAATAGATTTTATTTATTCTATTAACCGTTAATAGATTTTACTGTTAAGATTTTTATATAAAATCTATTAATGTAAAACTTCCTCCACGTAAAAGAATCTCGGAAATTTTTTAAGAAAACCATTTCTTTTTGAATTTCTACCTCGTCCAAAAGAGAAGTAGATCGATTTCGTAACGAATTCTTTAAAGATTGAGAAAGCTCAAAATTTGAGGACACAAGACCCTGTAAATCATAGGATGGGGTAGATCATCCTGATTAAGAATTAACAAGTTAGTTGAATTGGTAAAGACCCTTCCTATCTAATATTTCTGAATGATTTTATTAAATTCTTGTCTTTAATTTGTCTAATTATGAGCAATATTACCTAATTCTGCGTTTTAGTAATTATGCACATACACATACCATTGGCCATCAATATTTTATTTTATTTTTTATAACCGTCGTTGAAGAGCCGGTCCAATTTTTGGGTTTATGACTGCTAATGTTCAACTCTGTAGCCTTGTAATTTTGAACTTAATCCAGAAGATAAGGGAACTCCTGGATCAAGTATTGGGAGAAATTTGCCTTCGTGATGGACTTTTGAGGGAACCAGCATTTGCATTGCATGAAGAGGAAGACCAAGAGAACCTCCCACGGTTAGCCTGATAGCAAAGGGACTCAAATCTATGATCCGTCTAGCCACTGAGGATATTTTACGTCAGTACTGTGGTCAGTACAAGCCAGATGTGGAATTCGTATCGAGCAGTCATCGCCGGGATTCGAACCCGGTTCACCTCGTTGGAAGGCGGACGCTCTATCCCCTGAGCCACCACGGCTCATTTGCCATCAATAAGTCTGATATATTCCAGGTTGTCTATGCATCATCCATCTTTCACGAAAACCTAATATTTACCTATAAGACAATCCTTGGTGAACCGCCATATATTTGTGTCCTAAAGACACAGATCTAAAGTTTTCTGGCACACACAAATATAAAGATCTAAAGTTTTGTTTATGATTTAAAAAGATCAAATCAGCATTATTTAACTAAGTTGCTGAGAAGCCAGTCCGAAAATTACAAATTGCGTCAATAATTAAACATTATCAGGTGTGCTCATTATTAACGCTCAGTTTTCTAATTATCACCAGAAAGATCTGGATCAGCGGTTCCCAATTTTTTTCGGCTGCGAAACCCAAAATAATCAACCTTCTTTCGGCGAATTTTATAAAGAAAGTTTATTAATGTAATTGTAAACATTACAACCTATGAAAAAAAACTATTTTAAAATATTTATTTGGAGGAATGAAGATTTTTCATCGTTTTATCATTAATAATCTTAAATTGGGTTTTATTTTCGACTGTTAAATTTGTTGTCTTTGTTTAATATCTATTCAAGCTATGAAAAAAAATTTTTTTTTTGGTGTACATACATGAATGAATAAAATAAGTCGAATTATGATTTACTTCGAGTTGAAACCTGCTGTTGAAAATGGTTATGATGGAAACGTATTTCTTTATTAAAGAATTTTATTTTGCTTTGAAAAGTGCAATAGGAAATACTAATGCAATATTTTATAAATGCTTATCATAATTTGTTTAATATTGTTATTTGAAATATCACATTTTCTTTTTAAAAATGCCATTTCCATTATATTGGCATTTTACTTAAAATAATTTCAAAAAGGCAACCGAAAGATTAAATAAATTATGAATTATAGGTTGTATCTAAATATAAAAAAGGAACCCTTTTTACTCTTCCACGGAACTCTAGAGTTCCGAAAAATACCATTTGGGAGCACCAGATATTTGGGAATACCATTTGGAAATACCAGACTGATCTAAAAAACAGGAAATAATGAGTAAACCAGTTTATAATTAAAATTAATATTATTAATTTTAATTATGAATTATAGGTTGTATCGGAATATAATCAAAGTTTTCAAAACTCATTACTGGTTATAAAAAGTACTAACTCGTGGAACCATTTTTACTCTTCCACGGANTCAGTTTTCTGATTATCACCAGAAAGATCTAGATCAGCTGCTCCCAATTTTTGTCGGCTGCGGAATCCTAAATAATCAACTTTCTTTCGGTGTATTTTATAAAAGTCTATTAATGTAATTGTAAACATTACAACCTATGAAAAAAAAAACTATTTTAAAATATTTATTTGGAGGAATTAAGATTTTTCATAGTTTTATCATTAATAATCTTAAATTAGGTTTTATTTTCTACTGTTAAGTTTGCAGTCCTTGTTTAATATCTAGTCAAGATATGAAAAAATAATTTTTTTTGGTGTATATACTTGAATGAATAAAATAAGCCGAATTATGATTTACTTTGAGTTGAAAACTGCTGTTGAAAATGGTTATTATGGAAACATATTTCTTTATTGAAGAATTATTTTATTTTATTTTGAAAAGCGCGATAGAATATACCAATGTAATATTTCATAAATGCTTGTCATAATTTGTTCAATATTGTTATTAAAAATAGCATATTTTCTTTTAAAAAAATGCCATTTCCATTACTCTGGCATTTTACTTGAAATAATTTCATAAAGGCAACCGGAAGATTAAATAAATTATGAATTATAGGTTGTATTTAAATATAATATAAAGAACCCTTTTCACTCTTCCACGGAACTCAAGAGTTCCGAAAAATACCATTTGGGAACACCAGATATTTGGGAATACCATTTGGAAATACCAGACTGATCTAAAAAATAGGAAATAATGAGTAAACCAGTTAATATTTAAAATTAATATTATTAATTTTAATTATGAATTATAGGTTGCATCTGAATATAATCAGAGGTTTAAAAACCCATTACTGGTTATAAAAAGTACTAACACGCAGAACCCTTTTTACTTTTTCACAGAACTCTAAGGTTCCGCAAAATATCATTTGGGAACCGCTGATCTAAAAACTGGGAAATAACGAACAAACCAATTAATAATTAAAATTAATATTATTAATTTTAATTATGAATTATAGGTTGTATCGGAATATAATCAGAGGTTTCAAAACTCATTACTGGTTATAAAAAGTACTAACTCGTGGAACCATTTTTACTCTTCCACGGAACCCTAGGGTTCCGCGAAATACCATTTTAGAACAGTTGATCAAAAAATAAGGAAGTAACGAGTAACCCAATTGATATTTAAGATTAATATTATTAAATTCATTTCAAACTGCAAAAATTTAAAAATATTATTAAAACTAAAACATTCTATAGTTGAACGACTAAAGAGACATTATGTTAGTCTAAGATGATAACTGTTAAACACTTGCAACAGTTATAAAAAATACCATATATTCACTATAAGCTGTTATTTTATCAGACGACAGAACATTCGAAGAACATGCTGTGCTTTTTATCTCAATAATTAACTCGTTTTATTAATGCTTTTCTTGTTTAGAATTCTTCTATGATTTCAAAAAGTAAAAAAATAAAAACCTTCTGTGTTTACAGAAACACCTATGTGTGTCATGTAAAAAACTTTTTTTCTAACAGATCTTTTCAAATACATCAAGATCTGAAACTTTAAGAAGTCGCACTTTTTTTTCTTCTGTTAAAAGAACATCAGAAGATCTACTCAATCCGAATGGTGACTGACGACCATAGTTACCAGGTGTCTGGGTACCAAAATATCGCAGGAAACTGTGCACCGGAGGAACGGAAACAGCCTCAGGATGCGCCCATCGCAAAAAAAGGGCCCCATTTCAAGGGGCCCCCAGGTGGATGTCTTATTTTAGGCCCGACAGTGAATATTTCATTCGTAGAGGGCGGTGTTTCAATGATTCTAATCACCGTGTTATATGCATAAAAAATCGTTAAAAGAAAGTGGATGTTTTCAAGCCCAGATGTATGCACCTTTTCTCCGCCATTCCAGGATGGTTGAAATCGTAGATGGGGACGTTCTTTTTTTCCTCCAGTTTGCCCTCTATGCGGCCCTCGAAAAATGTGCTGAAAGAACATTCATTAACATTAAAAAATGTCAGAAAGGGTAAATGTCTTAAAACTGTAAATGTTTTATAGCTTAAAAAAAATGAAAGCGCACTGTCGAGGTGGAAAGTTAGATTTTAGACATGACATGTGACGGATATTAAGAGCACAAGCATAAAAAAAATTAATCGTTTAGACGAATTTAAAAGCAAAATAAAATGCCTACATTTTCTTAAACTGTAATAGAACTTAAGTATTTATTTACCTAAAACTAGTATTATGTTAACACTAGAGAAAAGTGTTGTATTTCTACTATTTAACGAAATGTAATTGTTTTTCAGTTTAAAATAGTATATACTTGCCACTTGGAACTGTAATTTATATTGTTTGCAATTATATATTTAGTTTGATACAATTGATACAAAGTAAACGAAAATTCAAATATATTTGCATTACAAATTTGATACCTTACAATTAGTCAATAGCTTACAATAATAGTTTCAATACCTTACTTTAGAGTTTCAATTCAAATCCTTAGCATATGTTTGATGCGTAACAATGGTGCAAAGTCAATGCTACTTTGAAAACATTACAATATAAATTTGATGCGTTACAATTTGTTCCATTACTTTCTTCTATTAATAGAAAACTAAAGACTGTTTCCTATATGATCCATGATAAGACTATTACATCAGCCTAGTGATTGAAATGGAAATCAAAGCATATTTTCAATTTCCAAAAACAAACGCAGTCCTGTATCCGAAAAAAGTGTTTATGAACTAAAACCTAATTTTGAAAAAAATGTCTTTCTGAAAAATAACGAAAAAAATCTATCACGTAAGATTTTTTCTTGAAAATTTTGATTATTGTAATCACCATTTCATTGTGTCTGAATCTACTGAAGAAAGGTAAACCGTGGTGGCACATTAGTTAAGGCATTAAGTCGTCTATGAGAAGAACTGGGGTCCAATGTCCCGTGACGGCTTGAAGCCTACCGAGCTTCAAATGAATGTGTACCAGCTTGAATGGGAAGTAAAGGTGGCTAGTACGCAATGTTAAGCACATGCCGTCGGGCATGGCATTGTAGAGCCTTAATAGATATGGCTATCCACAGCGGGCTGTTGTGAGAATCTTTTTATTTTTTATTATAGGTGCAATATAAACTTAAATTGAATATTATAAACTCTCACATTTACGCGGTTACTTTTGGTGTAATTTAGTTTGAATTACATTTTAAGTACATAACACTTAGCAATTAATAATTCGATTCTCAGTAATTCGATATATTCACAATCGGAACTTTTACATTAGGTGTCGCAAATTAATATTCACAAGAGAAAGACAAAACTATTGTCAAATCATCAAAGAGTAAGAAAAAAGATTCAAGTCGTCAAAAATCAGTTTATTTCTCTTGTGGGATTGGTAGAAGTTTGTTTTTTTACTGGGAACAAGTTTAAGTTTCATTTTTAATTAAATTTGTTTTAGAACATTTCAATTCCTCCCTTGCTCCTTTTGATCTCAAATGCGATTGGACAAAGTTTGCGAACATTTTTGTTTTTTATCACTTAAATATTAGTTTGTGACATTTAACGTACATATTTTTTTACTTTAATTTTTAAAAGAATTCCAAAACTACGTTGCATAAAGGCTGGTCATCTTGGAGCCCCATATATATGCATTAAAATAATAAGATATATTGCGATTCTGTAGTTAGTTCATACTGCACATTTTAGAACCATCGATCCAGTCTCAGTATTAATTGCATTTCAGTGTCGAAGTGCATATTTCAGTCCACTATGTGCTATACACTTTGTAAAAAGAATAGGCGTCTCAGAGTTAGGCAATTTTCCCACTCTCTACACTCTTCCTCTCTCCGTTTTCATTCTTTCGGAAAATCTTACTTTTCACAAATGGAAGTACGTTTCAGTAAGAAGCTGGAACAAAATGGCGAGAGGGAAAACGCAAGATTCGCCGAGCCATTGTAATGGACAAGGGAAAAGTGTGGAGAGTGGTAAAATCACAACATTGAAATACCCTATTCTATTTGACGTCTAAGAATATAGAAGCCTGTACTAGCAGACTATTTATATATATAGAAGATAGATATAGTAATTAAAAGGTAGATGAATGAACTCTATTGAAAGACATATACTTGTGTATATTTTTTTAAGATAACTACATGCTCACTTGTATTGTTAAAATTAAATTAGTTTTTAAACTTACTTAATTACAATAATAACAGCTTTTTTAAGATTTGTAATGTTTAATAAAGAAAGTGAAGTACTGAATAATTGATTATTTTTCAATAAAGGCAGATGGAGGTAGAACGAAGTAACAGCACTGCTGTAATAAATAGCCCAGCATTATAACATTGTTAAAATTATATAACTCTTTGATTTCATTTAGTTTTGACTGAACAATATCTCGATGTTTGGAAATTATACCATTATCATCACCTTAACCCTTTGATTCACCAACAAGTCATATGCATAAATATATTAGTTTTATCGAAACTGAGAATTTATTTCTTGAAAATTGAAATGCATGGATCGTTGTTTAGTTAGATTTCCATGTTACTGTATCGCATTACCTATATCTTTTAATAAAAAAGCAAATTCTGAAACTATCACAGCGAAATAAATCACCTTAAGCGATACTTAATCAACGTTACTACCATTATTAAAATTCCATTATCACTCAACGACAAATAAAAACTAATTTATGGCGACAAACTTCTTTTGGGGTACAAGATTCAATTTCAGCTGCACGGTTAACCGAACATCTAACCTGTCTCCATAACTCCAACGAAGACTGGATTACGGATATTAACCGAATATGAATCAGATGTTCCACCACAATTTTTTTTTAATTCTCTTCAAACCACATCCCTCTGATGATGCGCATCCTTCGATCCCCATCCGCCCACGCGTTTGGAGCATCTTCATCCAGCTGCTCCGCACATCCCTCTTCCTCTTCCATTTTTTCCCCTTTAAAAAAGGGGGTGGGGTGTATCACCGGAAAGAAGGGATCTCCCCGAATGGGGTGACGCGTGCGTGACACGTGCCGTTGCATGGTCAATCCTTTAGTGTCACGTTACGCGTGGCCTTTCATGTGCCCAAAGGGTTAGTTGAGAGATTATAGCGTCTTCTTTTTTTCTTTTCTTTTTTTCAAGAGCGTCCGAGAGCTCGTTAATGCCCACGCGATGTGATTTTGTGTGTTTGTTTTATGAATGAGCGTCGTATCATATTCACTCGCGTGCTCGAAGTGTTGGTGTAAATTTTGATAATAAATGAAGTTGAGTTCTCATTAGGATGACGCCTAGATTAAGAAGCGTTATTTGATATGTTGTTTTTTGAGTATTTTTGAAACGTTTTTCATGCGTTTAACAAGGTACGAAATGAAAGAACACCCGCCTCTAGTTTGAAATTAATGCTTAGGTTTTATTTTATTAAACATTTATATATTTTTTGAAACTTTTATATCACTCTCTTACGGGAAGAATTTGAAGCCAAAATTTTAAAATTATTTTATCAATGAAATTTAAATGAATAGGATATGAATGTTCTGAAAAGCATCCATATTATTATCATTATTTTAACTTTTTGTATATTTCACTTAATCTCTGAGTTTGAAAATAGTCGAAAATATTTTACATTTCTGGGGTATGCATATTTTTACACCATCTTGACTTATGTAATTTTGTAATTACGTAATTACGTAATTATGTAATTCTTGACTTATGTTAGTAATCTTATGTAAAAACAAAATCTGATAATTGCAAATGAAATACTCAATACATTTTTCAAGAAAATATTCGACTGAATTTGCTTATTTTTTTGAACATATTTTGAATTAAGTTATTTTATATATAAAAGTTACAAAAGGATTAAAAAAATTTAATAATAAAATTTCAAAAAGGTTTCACTTTTAAATTTTCAAAGCTCGGGAAGTATTCAAACAATTTAGTTCAAATTTTTTCCTTCAAAAATACATTGGTTAAAATAATTTGAAAACTTGATATCTTACAAAAAAATCTTTTTTAAACGTTATCAAATTAGATATTAATAAATAGTCTTATAACAGAATGTTTCTTCGCATGAAATTATAGTTTAAAAAAAACGAGTCTTGTAACTAAAAAAACCTTTAAAACTTTTTGATCTGCTTTAATTGTTTCATAAAGATTGTGAAACCCTCAAAAATAAAATTGACATTAAGGAAAAAACGCCCGACTGTTTTCCTTTATGATTAATCTTAATTTGTAGGCATATTCGTCGAAAAAAAGTTTTTTTATTCAGGGAAAATAACTTTTCGAAAATGATTTGGAATTTAATGTACTGTTAGCATACCTTAAATATGTGTAATGATTAATACGCATATTTAAGGTATGCTTTTTGAACCGTTAAAACTGTGTTAGAAATTTTAAATTGTCCCAAAGTACCTCACCTTATTGTTCCTCAGAGCATACTTCATGCTTAAAACAGCTGTCATATATTTAAATCAACTTTATGACAACACACATTACATAAAGGAAATACACGCTACAGATGAATAGTACAAAAAATAAAAGTTTTCAGTTTACAGACACCTAAAAGATGACCTAAAACCGAAGGTATAAAGATTTACAGATTTCTAATAGATACCTAAGAGACAACCTTTATACCTGAGGTATAAAGACAATCAATGTTTCTTATCTGATATCGTAAATATTATTTTTAGGTTCGATGGAAAAGATTATAAAGATTTTAAAATTTAGAAATATTTTAGAAGTTCTTTAAACCGAGGCGTTTCATTTGATTAAGGACAAATATTCTGGAAAAAGAATAGGAGAAATTGCTTATTAAATAAGCAAACAAAACAAAAATACGAAGTTTAGAGTTGCAAGGTCATAGACACAAATTCGTTGTTTTCAAATTCATGATACGTAAATTAAAATAAATAACAAAAATATTCCTTTATAGTGAGTCCCACTTAAATAAAGTCACCTTGATCTTGTGATGTAATTGGATGCAAGAAAAAGCAACATGAATGAAACATGTATGTTGAGAAAGTCGATAGTCAAATACATATTTTTAAGGAGTGTTTCACTCGTCTCTCAGCCTACTAGACAGGAAAAAGAGACGAATAAGTAAAAAAAAAAAAAANAAAAAAGGGGGGGGGGGGAGAGTTCCATCAAAATAAGGCCAGTTCTGATTATAGGCAAAATACAAGACTTTCAAAATGCGATGTTGCTTATCATTTATCATTACCTAGAGGACAGAAGCATCAAAATATTGTCAGGTTTCAAAGATGATAGCCTATTCTGCCAGTGCCACTGCCTCTTTTTGGTTTATACAGTCTTACTGAGGATAGCATCAAACGTTTTCTTTTAGACTGAAGATAAGGGAGAGAACATTCCATTTCATGAAGTCCAAATCTGTCATCGAAAAAAATTTAATTTGGTCTCTGTTATTTAAAAATCACTATAATGAAAATTTTCGACGTGAATTGAGGTATTATCCTGTAATAAAATCTGGCATACATCCACATAAAGGCTACAGATAACCGAAAAAAAAATGCCCGAAACCCATTTATTACCATTTGTAGAGAGAATTGTGTTGGTTCAAACCAGATTTTTCAGAAAGATACTGCTTCAATTTAAGTCGAAAAAGCATTCATAATTGTAGTTTTTCTATAACAAGGTGCTTGTGATGAAACGGCGTGTCCTTTTCCTCAAGAAAATGTGGAGGGCTGTCTTCATTATACGTATATACCAAAAAGAGACTGTTTCAGTCTGTGGCAGAATTGAAGGCTATAATCTGTGCAACCTACCATAATATTGATGCTTTTGATCTATTGTAACCTGCCATAATATTGATGCTACTGACCATATACTGATAGGTATCTGAAAATGAAAAGCAACATCGCATATTTTAAGTTATGTATAAATATGGCGGGTATTTCGGCTATAATCAGAAAATGCTTTATTTCGATCATGCACTTTCCCCCCTCATTTCTTACTTATTCAATTTTTTTGTTGTCCACGTGAAGCTGGAAGTGAGCTAATCCTTGGGGTAAGTATATGTTTGGATATAAATTTACTTAATATACATGTTTGGTTCATATTGGATTTCTTTGCATCCCATTATGGCAAAAAATCAAGGTGTAAGGTGTCTTTATTTAAGGGATGACGTACTGTAATACATTAAACTAAAATATACTTATGCAGTATAACAGTTCTTGTGTTCAAAAGATTGGAACAGATTAGATCACTCAGCAAGTCTGGTGCGATGCTCTTAAGAAAAATACTTACAAGTTTCCCTGACACTGCCAGGCTGTGCAAAGGCGTGTCAAACTTGTGATAAAAGTTTCAAATAAAATCTATGAACAAGAAGTTAGAGATGCTTATAGCTAAGGAGCACTAAAATCTATATCAGTAATGCCTCATTTCTTTAATATGTCGAACTTTAAATGTGTAGTAAATACAAATATTGAGCCTTAACAATACAGTAAGCCAAAGAATCCTACTCTATTGAAAATTATTGTAAATATTATAAATACCACACGAAAAAATGCAATGGTTGGTTAGGTAAGATGCGCGTGGAACTAGGCTTGCAATCACTTCCTCATATTTTTGTTGTAAAAAAACAATCGAAGCGTTGCAAAGTAAGAATTACAAAAAAATAAAAAAAAACTTTCTGGTTTTTCTAAAAAATTACGCGAGTTTAAAAAACTAAATTTTTGATCAGAATTCTGGCTACTCTAACCATCAAACAACCATCGAAAACTAAAGCGTACTTATTTGAAAAGTTTAACCAATTTTAAAATAAAAAAACTAAAAAAAGGTGCGATTTTTTTTAAAGTTTTCATTAATTAAGGGAATTTGCGCGATTGGAAGATTTTAAAAATTTTAATCTCTCTTTATACTTGTTACAATGGGAGCTTTATGCACTGAAACTAAAATGTTTATTTATTAATTTTTTTGTTTACTGTATGATTCATAGAAGCAGCATAACACAATTTTTTTACTTCTCTTTCTTTGCATGCCAAAGTTTATCTTATAATTTTCATACACCCTCTATGATTAACATTATTTTATAGCCTATGACAAAGAAAAAGAAAAAAAAAAATGCATGAAAACATACAAAAATAAAAGACTAAAAAAGCTGAAACAACCAGTGACCGATAAGCAGAACTAAACTTTTTCATGTTTTCATAACTTTATGGTCTTGATAGGAAATAAGACTGTCTTTCGCACATCATATTCTGAGAGGAATTTTATGCGCGTGTCTACAGATTTAACTCTTCCTTAGCTTTGAGCTTTTCCGATGTGGCGGGCAGCCCGTTATCCTTCATAATACACCCATTCTTTTGGGAATAGTTTCCGAGTTAGGATAAAATGTATTTAATGTCATTTCCCAGGAGAATCCCTAAATATCGTTTTCAACAGAAATACAAGCAATTAGTGAGGTTAAAGCTCGGAGGAACGAGTACTAGGGATCACAACCTATTACTATTTAGCGTGTCTTCGGTGACGTGATCCCAGCTATAAATGTCAGAAAGCGATAAGCTGAAGTTTTACAGAGAATTAATTCAAGCGCACGAATGAATTGAGATGTTTTTCTTTTTTCTTTAATCATTTCCTAAGTTGATTTCGCTATTTTCCTTTTAAGTTTTGTTGTTTTTGAATCGCGTGCGTTTCTTCAGAAACCGCACTTGTAAGATGATTCAGGGCTCAAAATGGCGACGAGCGACAAATGAATCGATGTTGTTGGAAGCTTCAGGTTTCAGAATGAAAAAAAAAAAAAGAGATGGTGGTTTCGTTTCATATACTCTGGATGATCGCCGTGACAAATGTTTTCGGGAAAATGGTGTGGAAACACAACACTCAATTATTACTGGTCGCAATCTGCTGGAAGTTTAAAATTTAATCTTGGCATTCGGTTTTAATTAAGAACATCTCTTAGATCTGAAATTTTTTTAGACTCACTTTTATGAGATTTTCCCTTTTGTTCCAGATTTTCATATGGCAAAAAAAATATTTCGGATAGATTTTTTCATTAGAAATTTTATATGGTAGGGTAGAGTTCCTAAACCTATGATCGAAGACACCATAGTCACTATGGCTGTGCTTGCCTCTGTGCGATCATGACAAAAATCTTTCAATTTTTAATAAAATGTTGTGTACAAAATGTTATGTATGTAATAAAATGTTATGCACATTTTAAAAATTTCAAAAAAGAAAAAAAAACAATTCTCCTTAAGCAAATAATGGTGCTTTATGTCGGAACTCGTTCTAGAAGAATGGCGCTAAGGCAATATCAGAAATTTTAATATCGTGATAGATCACTAGAAGAAATCGATATTTTAAGATGTGTGGCGATATTTTTAATCTAACTATATTTCTTGTCCAAATGAATAAAAAAAAATACTTATTTTTATAAAATACTTTCAATAATCATGATTTAAAAAAATAATCCAGTAATTATGAAAGTTTAACAATATATAAATTGAAAGTTAGAGAAAAAACATGGTTTTTGTGTTAATATAAAAATGAAACTACACACTTTTATGCATTAAATTTTTTTTTCTGAGATAACTTGCTGATACTGGAAAACAAGTGAAAAAAATTCAATTTGAAAAAATAATAATAATAAAGGATATTTTGAAGACGTAAGATTTTTAATCAATTCTATATTTAACATGATTTTTTTCCTACATATTTACTAATAGTTATAAAAGTTTAACTCGTCGGAAAGAAATGCATTACCTGGGTTTATAAAATTTGCAAAAACTGAGAATAAGGCAGTGATTTTGATAATTTTCATCTCAGTAGAAAAATGTCGCCAAATTGGCGATTTTTAAAAATTTTAATATCGTTTAAAATATTTAAGCTATTTGACTGTGCGGCAAGATTATTTATATAGTTTAAAAACATCGTATTGCTTCAAGTTTTAAAACTTGGGTTTAACTTGCAAAGGAGTACAGTTAAGGTGTAGATGGTCTAAGACATAAATCTTTATTATAACTTAAACATCAAATCATCATCATCGTTTTCAATGTAGAACAGCGCGTTTGAAATGGGGACGTAACATCATAGCATAGCAGTCCTCTGACGTCATAGCAGAACGAGACTATTTCTTTTTATTTTCCAGACTATCTCTTTTTATCTTTAATGCATTGCTCCATTGAATTCGGCGTGATGGGTCCTTAAGGAATTTTAACATCTTAATTTCAGATAACTGACTAGTGCTTCGACGCATTGTGTACCTGCCGCCACTTGCAAACGAATGTGCCGCCATCGAAAACGAATAATTATATTTAAAAAAAATGTTTAAAAAAATAAAAAAGAAAGAAAGAAAAGAAATAGAAATCAAAACAAGCGAATTTTCTACTGGAAGTTGAAGCGATCTCTGGAATTACTGGCTCCTATCTTTGAGAACATGAAACATGGTCGAGAATAAAGTTAATTAATTTATATAAGCAGTGATGGTTCAGGGGATACAGCTTTCGCCTCCAAATAAGGTGACCCAGGTTAATAGAAGTTCTGCTCCCGGTTCACATCGACCGCAGTGCTGACGTAAAATAACTTCAGTGGTCCATTAGAATCCATCGGGCTAACCGTTCGAGGCTTTCGTGGTTTTCCACTCCATGTAAAACAAATGAGGGTCAGTCAAAAAGTCCACCACGAAGGCAAATTTCGCCTAATACTTGATCCAGGAGTTCCCATGTCTTTTGGATTGGGTCCAAGATTACGAAAATACGGAGATGAACATTAGTAGTCGTAAACCCAAAATTGGATCGGCTGTTCAACGACGGTTATAAAGTAAAAATTCTATTCAGGGTAGTGTGAAAAATCCAGACAAGTTTTCGTAAACAGTGTGAATTTTCGTGGTTTTCCTTTCCTTGTAACGCAAAAGCGGATTGGTCATCCGCGAAGGCTAGTGTGTCCCAATACTTGATCTCGGAGTTTCCTTGTCTTCTGCGTTGGGTTCCAAATTAGAGGGCTACAGAGTTGAGTATTGATAGTCATAAACTAAGATTTGGGTTAGCTGTTCAATGTCGGTTATAAAAGAAAATGAAAAAAAAAAAATGGAAACTTTGTTAAAAATTAATAAACCAACATATATTAATAAGAGTAGACCTTTACTAATAAATAAATTTAATTATTTTCAAGCTTAATTATTTTGAGCTTTTCTTTTTCTTCTATATTGAGAACCATTCTGGCGCTACTGTCATTAAATATCTCTTTTGGAGATGAAGTGTGTAATAATTTGTTAAATTTGTCTAAAAGACGACATTTCAAAGGGGGAGGGGGATTTTTAAAAGCTGATTAGAGCTTTTGCGTAGACAGAGTAAAATGAGCAGAAATACAGTGAACCGAAAAAAAAATTGTAAACAAATAAATAAAAAGATACCACCATCAAAAACTTTTGTTCTTAAGACAAAATTTTCGCCTACCGAAACTAATATTAACTGCTTTACGAGGTAACATCAAACATGATAATTAAGTAGTGCTAAAGTCAGTGAAAATTAATGGAGTCAAGCACTAAAATCCGCATAAACATGATTTTATTTTTTAGTGAATTAGGTTCCTGATAATCNATTTGAGTCGCACTGAATCTCAATCACTTCCATTTGCATATTACTGGGTACTGAGTCTATATTTATTGAGAAAATCGACGAAAACAAACAAAATTTGCCTTCCAAAAAATTAAAATCTTTAAACCTTGTTTCAAATTCTGTTCTAAGATTTGAAATTTTTTCTGCTTATTTTTGATACGATGCAGTATCCCTGGAATGGCAGGTGCCGCAAGCCTATTCGAATTTTACAATTTCATACAATTTAAAATGATCCGTATAGTTTATAAATAAAGTATATTATAATTTCATATGCTAGTTTCCTTTCTAATTCACATTTCTATTTTATTTTTACTTTACGTCGGATATATTGACTGGATCGCGAAAATGTTCATCTCGGGCCGCATGCGACCCGCGGGCCGCGAGCTTGACACCCCTGGTGTAGACGTTCTAAGACATAAATCTTTATTATAACTTAAACATCAAATCATCGTCATCGTATTCAATGCGGAACAGCGCGTTTGGTATGAAGATGTAACATCATAGCAAAGCAGTAATATGACGTCATAGCAGAACGAGACTATTTCTTTTTATTTTCCAGACTATCTCCTTTTATCTTTAATGCATTGCTCCATTGAATTCGGCGTGATGGGTCCTAAGGAATTTAAACATCTTAATTTCAGATAACTGACTAGTGCTTCGACGGATTGTGTACCTGCCTGCCGCCACTTGCCATCGAAAACGAATAATTATATTTAAGAATAATGTTAAAAAAAATAAAAAAGAAAGAAAGAAATAGAAATCAAAACAAGCGAATTTTCTACTGGAAGTTGAAACGATCTCTGGAAATACTGTCTCCTATCTCTGAGAACACGAAACACGGTCGAGAATAAAGTTTATTTATATGAGCAGTAATGGTTCAGGGGATAGTGCCTCTAAATAAGGTGACCCAGGTTTATAAAAGTTCTGCTCCCGGTTCACATCGACCACAGTGCTGACGTAAAATAACTTCAGTGGTAGATGAATCATGAATTAGAATCCACCTAGCTAACCGTTCGAGGCTTTCCACTCCATGTAAAACAAATGCGAGTTAGTCAATAAGTTCACCACGAATTCAAATTTCGCCCAATACTTGATCCAGGAGTTCTCTTGTCTTTTGGATTGGTTTCAAAATGACAAAAATACGGAGTTGAACATTAGTAGTCGTAAATTCAAAATTGAGACGGCTGTTCAACGACGGTTATAAAGTAAAAATTCTATTCAGGGTAGTGTGAAAATTCCAGACAAGTTTTCGTAAACAGTGTGATTTTTCGTGGTTTTCCTCTCCTTGTAACGCAAAAGCGGATTGGTCATCCGCGAAGGCTAGTGTGTCCCAATACTTGATCTCGGAGTTTCCTTGTCTTCTGCGTTGGGTTCCAAATTAGAGGGCTACAGAGTTGAGTATTGATAGTCATAAACTAAGGTTTGGATCTGCTGTTCAATGTCGGTTATGAAAGAAAATGAAAAATAAAAAATAGAAACTTTGTTAAAAGTTAATAAACCAATATATATTAATAAGAGTAGACTTTTACTAATAAATAAATTTAATTGGTTTCAAAGTGCAGCACAATAAGGGCTGCTTTGCCGATTGCAGTAAAGTAAGTACAGACTTTAAATTTGACATGCTGAAAGGGCCATTTTATTTTTGAATCTAATTCTTTTTTCTTTTTTTTCTCGAAATTCTAATTTGTTAAAAGTCATTGTACTTTAAAGTGCTCCTTTTCATGATAATTTTTTTCTCGTTTTTTAGTTGCTTTAAATAATAATTATATAAGCATTCTTGTATGAACCTTCACCTAGCTCAAAGTCTTCATTTTATAAGCTCGTGTTTGACATCACCTCAAAAGAAACAAAAAAGTGTATAAATAAAATAGAAGAACGAGACTAGAAGATCTTATTATATTAGGGCGCAATGAACTATACATACACCAAAGAGCCATTACATTATGACCACCCTCCATCTATAACAATGGGCTCGCCCAGGTTTTCATGGTTTCTAGCCCAGGAACAATGTTTTCATGGGGCACATTAGGACCCATAATCCTCATAGAACAATCCCTGACGTCTGTAAGCTACTTGAACATAGTTCCAGACCAGGTTCACCCATTCATGGCAACAGTTTTTCATGCGGGGGTTGGTGTTTACCAACAGGATAATGCACCATGTCATAAGGGTCGAATTGTCATGGATTGGTTCGAGGAACATTCCAGTGACTTTCACGTCATGTCTTGGCCCCCAAATTCACCTGGCCTTAACCCAATAGAGCATTTGTGGTCCTACTTAGAAAACCAAATTCGTGCTGCCACGATACCACCTCACAATGTGAGGGAATTGCAGGACCAGTTGGTGAACGCTTGTTACCAGATACCTCAGACTACCTATCAGCACCTTGTGGAATCAATGCCACGGCGGGTGCTAGCAGTTTTGAGGGCTAAAGGTGGTCCTACTTGTTATTAGCAGGGTGGTCATAATGTAATGGCTCTTCGGTGTACATTACAGTGCTATTAAAATGGGACAGCTAAGAAATCGTGCTCTGCTTCATAATTGCTAAAATACAAGTTTATTAAGTAATTTATAAGCAAAATATATCAAAATTAAAATGGAATATCTATTTTACGAATTTAATATTTGAAGAAAAACATGATTTTTGAGTTCGCTATGTGAAATAAATTGAAATTAATGTTTGGACCTTCCTGCTTTGTAATTTGAAAAACTAATTTGTAAAAAAGAAGAAAAGAAAGAAAAAAAAAGCAGAAATGTTATTATTGAGCTTTTCTTTTTCTTCTATATTGAGAACCATTCTGGTGCTACTGTCATTAAATATCTCTTTTGGAGATGAAGTGTGTAATAATTTGTTAAATTTGTCTAAAAGACGACATTTCAAGGGAGGGGGGATTTTTAAAAGCTGATTAGAGCTTTTGCGTAGACAGAGTAAAATGAGCAGAAATACAGTGAACCGAAAAAAAATTGTAAACAAATAAATAAAAAGATACCACCATGAAAAACTTTTGTTCTTAAGACAAAATTTTCGCCTACCGAAGCTAATATTAACTGCTTTACGAGGTAACATCAAATATGATAATTAAGTAGTGCTAACTATTAATCAGAGAAAATTAATGGAGTCAAGCACTAAAATCCGCATAAACATGATCCTGATATTCAAAGTAGGGAGAATTCTTCATATTTCTTAATTATAACGTATTAACTTATTTTTTATTAAAATAAGTTTCTTTGAAATTTGGTTACCTCATGGGCCACAGCGTCCTAGACGGGATTTGCCGGCTCGTTTTGTATGACTCTGATTTTGATCAAAAATGGTGTTGATGGTTATTTGGCATATTGCATTTGCAACCTGCTATTTGCTTAAGAGGCCTCAAACACCATCTTGTATTTTAGGTTAAATTTTTTATTTTAGTTTTCACATTTTCGGTTATTCTTTTTTTTTTAAATAAATTTTTATTACAGTTTAAACTGTAAAAACTGATTTGGATGATTCTTATAACGTAAATTTCACAAAAACAAAGATACTTATCAAAAATTTAAAAACAGGCAAATATATTCTAGTTAACTACCTTTCACAAACTATTGTTGGCAAAATTGTATTGGAAGATATATATTTTTTGCCAGAAAAATTAAAACAGAATCGGAATTACCGCAAGGTTTATATTTTAAGTTCTGGTTAGGTGACGGCTTTGTGTTTTACATTTATAGATTAATACTGCCGTATAAATTTATGTCCACCATCAGTTTATTTGTACAAATTAATTAAGGAGGATTCAAAGAATATTTAGAATATTCCCTCCTCGTCTCTACCCCTTCGACGGTTGAGATCGATCCTTGGCTATCAACGATATAATTCTTGTAATCTTTGTGTGCCAAGGTTCGGCCATCAGAAATAGTGCTTGACTTGGGGAAAATCGTGCTTCCATCTAGGAGAAACTTTATGTACCCTTTCGTCGAAAATAAAATATATTATCACATTCATTAAAAAATTAGCAAAAGATAAGCATTTAGAAATTAATATGGAAAATTTTGAATTTCTTTTAAATTTTATACATAAAATTTTTTTGCTTTGAACTGCTAAGTTTAAGTAAAGAATTTCAAATTTATTTTATGAAAACGGGGAGTAAAGCATGTTTATAGTGGCGACATCTATTGTATATTTATGAAGGTAAAAACTAAACCTTAAAAATTCCACCGCAAAAAATCTTTTCGCATAAATTTTCACCATTTGAACAAACTATGGTTGGCAATAAAAAAAAAAGAACATTCGAAATAATAAAAAAAATCTGTAGAACAAATTTGTTTCCTTAAGAGTGATATAATTTAATTCTTCAGAGTTATTTCAGCAGCATATTTTTGTTACAAATGTGTTTATTTGTCTGAGATGGTGTTAAAATTCAGCTAAAAGATTACTTAAGGAGACAATAAAGTGGAACTTAATAACTCAATCCAAGATTTTTTTTCATGTGCTAATTTATGAATGTTTAAATTAATATTTAAAATACATTAATAAATTGCTAATATTATAATTATATTGTAATTTTATTTAATACAATTTTTCCAAGCGATTACAAAAATATATAATACTGAATGGAAAAAAAAAATTATTTTCCTAGCACACTTTTTTATACTGTAAGGGTACTTAATAGGAGAAAATATTTTATTAATTTAAAATCTTGAGTTAAGAACAGAAATCGAAAAAGAGTGTGACGATAAAAAGCAAGTGACAATTATGACAAGGACACATTTACACTCTTTTACAACTTTTCTTTTAACTGAAAAATTTTAAATGAAAAAATTATTCTCCTATTTAGTACGCTTATGATACAAAGGAGTATACTTTAAGCACCCCCCCCCTTTAATTATTTCCGTATAACAGCTCGAAATATGGTAGTAACTGCAGTGTAGTCCCAATAGTTCAAGCAAGAAAACGATAAAAAAAAAAATGGGTCCTTTTAATGTTATTATTATTTTTTTTTTTTTACCATAGCTCTAAATTAATTTCAGATATTAAACTAGTTGTTGCTCGCAATTATAAAGCTTGTTTACTCGAAAAAAATTCAAGCAATCGAAAATATTTTATTATATATTTTTCAATTTAAAAGTGATTGAAAGAAATTGAATTGTAAGCAACATTAGCATTACATAAAGATTTAAAAATGACATTTTTTTTCTTTCCTTGAAAAATTATCATTTTATTGCAATTTAGGAATAAATTTATGAATTCTTAGAAATGATTCAGACTAAAATCGCAAATAAGTATTTATATGGCTTCCTGTTGAAAGTATCCATTGCAGTGTGGTTTAATTTATGATCCCCAAATTATTAGGGGTAGCTGGGAAATCTGGGAAATTTCGACACCTTAATGTTAATTTTACTTTTTGCGTATTTCGCAAATTCTCAAGAAATTTTTAAGAGAATTGAAAAATTTTTGCTCACGATTATAAAATTCGTTTATCCAAAGAAAATTCCATACAATAATAACTTTCAGTAAATATTCATTATTTCATCAACGTTACGAGAAACAATTCTGAATAGTAAGGTGCACAATTTTTTTACACTATTTAAAAGAATGTAATTTTACATGATTACGAAATTACATTATACGAAATTTGGGAAAAGTCGTTTGAATAGTTCTTGAGAAATTAAATTTAAAAAAAAAATCATACATTTAAAATTCGATTTCTTTGCAACTATTCCATCAATTTTGCTCAATTTTTTTTTATTTTTGCTATATAAAATTATGTTCTTTAAAATGATGCAAAAAATTTTATAGATAAAAGCTTAAAATTTTTCTGACTGTTATATAGTATATATAAAAATAAATAAATAAATATTTACTAAAAATTATTCCTTGCCTGGAATTATCTTTCCTGGATAAACGAATTTTATAATTGCGTAAAATTTTTTTAAAATTCGCTTAGAAGGTTCTCGAGATATAGTGAAATAAGCAAAAAATAAAATTACCATTAAGGGTTCTAAGTTTTGGAGCGCTCACCTGACCAAACTATTGGGACCATATTTCCCAGACTGCGGTTATTTTGGGGGTAAGAAATCCGAATCCGTCGAAAGAAAGGTATATTTATTCAGAGAATGTTCATTTTTGTGTCTGATTTCGTAACTTAAAATATCGTCAGCACTTATTAATTAGAATATTTAAGGTTACCTCTTCGAGTCAGTAAGATTAAGTCCTAGAATGTGAAGATCCGATCATATTAGATCAAAAGTTATTTAGTGTAGGTTTTTTTCGCACTGTGCATTTGATATTTTTTATTGATTTTTTACATCACTGTTCGCTCTAACTTAAATTAAGTAATATGCCGACCAGGTGGCCGAGTGGTTAGCGTGCCTGACTGCGGAGCCGATGTTTGCGGGTTCGAATCCCGCTCAGAGAATGGATGTTTCTTTCTCTCTCTCTCTCTGTGTTCTATGTCCTTTCTCCTTTGTGTGATTGTGTGAATGTGACCCGCCCTATAAACGGGTTTGTGGTTGTGTGACGTGGGCGACGCTGCTCCATTGCCGTGGCGTCGCCACAGGTGCCCACTGGGTAACGAGAAGAGAGTATCAGTTCTGGCATTCCTGAGACCAATGGGTCAATGTCCCAAGTACCCGCCATTAAAAAAAAATAAATTAAGTAATATGAACAATATACTGATTAGAGAGGCGTGGTGGCTCAAAGGACAGAGATTTTGCCTCCTAATTAAGTGAACCAGACTCGAATCCCAGCGGTGGCAGGTTGATATGAATTCTGCTTCTGGTTCGTACTGACCACAGTGCTGACATAAAATTTCCTCACTGGTAGACGGATTATGGGTTAGAGTTCCCTTGCTATCGGGTAAACTGTGGAAAGTTTTCGTGGTTTTCCGCTCCAAATAACACAAATGTTGGCTGTTCTATAAAATAAGAAGGCTTCCTCGAAGAAAAGCTTGCCCCAATAGTTGATCAGTGAGCTTCCTTGTCTTATGGGTTGAGTTAAAAATTACAAGGTTAAGTAATTGAACATTGATTGATGTGAACTCAGAATTTGATCAACTCTTCAACGTCGGTGATAAAATAAAATACACCGATTTAAGAAAGTGAACACACTGGTCACAAAAATACGAATCTTTTTATAAGCGAGTTTCAGAATTGTGTGCATCTTTTTTTAAATCACCTACATTTTTCCAAACATATCGTGAAATGTGTTAATTTAAGATTAAGGAGATTTAACATCTGATCCAATCAATTCCAACATCCGATGACTCTCCTGATTAACACCATATTTACCAGATCACGGCTACATACCTTGTATTGACAGAGAAATTTTAAATTCTAAATAAACATAAATTATTATATCGTATAAATAATTTAGGTTTATCTAGAGAAGATATGTTTTTACGAACAGAACTGATGATCATTTTATTTCACAATTTTATAACCGTCGTTGAACAGCCGACTTAGTTTTTGAGCATACGGTTACCAATGTTCAACTCCGTAGCCTTGTAAATTCAAACCTAATCCAGAAGACAATGGAACTTCTGGATCAAGTATTGGGAGAAATTTGCGTTCGTGGAAGACTTTTTGGGGAACTAAACCGCATTTGAGTAATATGGCAAGGAAAACTACGAAAATCTCATACAGAGAGTCTGACGGCAAGGGAACTCTAACCCATGATCCGTCAACCACTGAGGATATTTTTACATCAGCACTGTGGTCGGTGTGAGCCGAGTGTGGAACTCGTATCGACTAGCCATCGTTAAGATTCGAACCCGGTTCACCTCATTGGAAGGTGTACGCTCAATCCCAGAGCAACCACGACTGTGAGCTGATTATTCAACATATTTAACGTGTACTTCTTGTACCATCAAAGTTTCAAGTTATAATTGATTTTTCAATGTTTTGTTTTTATTTTAAGAACTGTTCCTTATGCTTCTTCTTCGTTTTCTTAAAATCAACTTAGTGAGATTATGAATTAGATTCATTCCAATAAAATGCGGGAATGAATGAAGTTTTTCGTTCCTTTATATTCTTGAACTTAATGATATTTAAAGAAAAAAATAAACATTTAATGATTGACACTAAAACGTGTTAAAATACATAAGTCAGTGTTTTATTTGTATGTAGTTTCTCAATCAATTTAAACGACAAATAAGCTGCATTGTTCAATTTTCGGACCAGGTACATATTTTTTTTTGTGTTAGAAACAGTAGAAGCTATTAAAGCATCCCTAATTTAACAAATAATACATTATGTTATTAAAATTAATGATATCTATTGATCATAACAGAAAATGAGTAAACGTGTGGAAATAATCAATATATAATATTGTTTAGATATCTTAAAAGCAATATTGTTGTAAAACACTTCATATTTTTTCATAATTTAACAATTGGTCCCGAAAGTTGTCCGATAAAAATAAGTTGTTGTCGAAATGAAATTTTTAATTTAAAAATATTGCATTCAACCATTCATTTTAAACGATGCTCTCATTTTTCCCCATTACATTTTTAATGAAGCTGTTGCACTGTATTCAATCATAAATTTTAGATGACGTCCTGTTTTTTTTTTTGCGTTATACTTTTTAATGAAGTTACGGGAATTTTGTGAAAATTTTTTGCAATTTAAATGAAGACCGTTCTGTTTTTCTGTTATAATTTTGGATAAATCCATAATTGTGCTTAGAGCCACAAATTTTAGGTGGAACTTTGACTTTTTTATAATAATTTTGAATGAGGCCATGACATTATTTTCAACCGAACATTTTAGATGAAGTTCCAAATTTATTAAATTTTTTTCCAATCATAATTCTGATGAAGCTCAAATTCTTTCGTTTAATGATTTACCATAGTTTTTATGTAATTTTATGAATGTCTTCATTTTTGTATACTGCTTCGGTTAAAATTTTGAATATTTTAAAATATTTTCATGTTTACCTCTATTTGAAGCTTTCATGGTGAGGTTGTCATGCTTGAGGCTTTAAATTTATTGATATTTGAGTTAGATTTTTAACAATGTGTCTCCTTTGAAATATTGTAAGCACTCTTTAGAATGTAATATAAAATAGGTTAAGCAGAAAATATAACATATAAATAGGCATCTTGCAATCCTAAATTTAAAATGAAAGGAGAAATTTTCGGAAATTTTTTTATAAGAATTTTTTTGTTATTAGGAATCGACATAGGTAATAAAAATTCAAGAAGTAGAAAATACACGGTTTATAAGTATTTCATATTTTTATTTATAACTGTTGTAAATCTAAACAGCGTGTTGACTGTAATCCCGCAAATTTACAAACGCCCGAAATATATCATAGTTTATGTTGGAAACATGCTAAGTAGCACTCTATGCTTTTTTATGTGGTCTATACTGTTTTACAAACAGAAAAAAGTTGCAATTGTCGTGGCAAAGTTGCAAAGACTTAGACAATATTTTAATGTCATAAATCAGAAGGTCGTTTTTTACGAAAGGATTGCGATCATTTCCATTTGCCTTTTCAGCATTGGAATTGAAATTAGCATTATGCTTTTACGCTTAAATATCATTAATGTTTCAGGAGGATCGAAATTGTTATCAACTGAATTTAAATCGAGCACACCATCCACAAAGTTTTACACATATTCGAGTTTGAAACATCTCATATGGGCGATATTGAACATACTAACCTCTGGCATGTTTGTAGTCTTATTTTCAACTCTCTGTAACATAATCTGTACTATGACGCTTAGTTTCAGAATGGAAATTCCTCAGTTTATAAGTCCTGAAAAGAATTCCTTAAATAATATTCAACTCTTTGAACATTACTTGTGTGTCATCGACTGCATCGTAAGGATTCAAAGAACTTTTTCCGAAGCTTTGCTGTGTTTTGTTTTCGCTTTATCCATGACAACCTTTCAAAGACTTTGGTCTTTAATACTAAATTCTTCTCCTAATGTAATTACTTGTTTACGGCATGCAAAAATATTTCCTTCGGCTACTATTTTTTTGTGCGTTCTCATTGTTTCTGGTTCTCGGATAACAACTGAAATGGAAAGATGTCGCACTTCATCGCTGCATGTTCTTCGGCTGATTCGGAAGAGAAAACTGATTTTGAATCATTCTACAGTCGCAGATATCAAAATGATTGTGGAAAGAAAAATAATAGTCTTGTCTGGATGCGACATGATTCATTTAAAGAAAGAAACAGTTGTATCTCTCTTTGGTTCAATACTGACATATAGTTTGCTGATTTACAATTTTACTGATTTTAACCAGGGAGATGCCTAATTTTTTTCTTATATTCAATGATTTTCTGATTTTTCTTACTGATTTTTTTTCTAACTAAGGACAAGTCATGATAAAGATAAGTAAAGATAAAAACTTTGAATCAGTTTTCCAAGCTCTAAAAAACCGCAAAAGTAATCGCAAAAAAAAAAAAAAAAAAAAAAAATTTGACTGTTACATTATTTTTCATGATAATGAAACGTGCAGTCTTATCTTACAAAATCACATTGGAATTTCGAGCAATCGAATTGAAATTAGCATTACGTATTTAGATATTTTCAACATTTACAGGATGTTTATGTAATTCTTAAATTTCTTTGGGATCACTCTTATATTTGTAATGTTTTCTTCCAATGCCCACCTGGAGAATGACCTTTCGTTATATAGACATCTGAAGGGCAGATTTGTTGGCCACTCTTCTAGGGGCTCCTTATTAGGTGGGCCAACGTTGCTCCTACAGTAACAACAGAGAATCAAACAATGTCTATGCCTTGCCCGGGATTAGAACCCAGAACCTTTCTGATGCAAGGCTAGTTCCCTGACCCCTACACTGGCTTGTCGGCATGTTTCTAATGTATACTTTTATTGCTTGGAAAATCATGAATTTATTTTATTTTCAACGCTCCTTAAAATATCAGTTACTGTAATGACAAGTTTCAGAATGATAAATTTCATTTTGTGATAATAGTTCAAGATTGAAATTGACATCGTACACAGCCATCTTAACTGTACTTGCACATTAATGATTGCATGAAAGAGGTTCAAAGAGTCTTCTCTGTGTATTGCTGTGTTTTATGTTTGCTCAATCAACATTAATTTATTAACTAATTATCTGCACAATTTAATTTCTTCTCAACGTCAAATTATATGTTTATTAAATGGAAACTACCTTATTCTGTTAATTTAACGGAATAGCTTATTTTGACAGAAATCAGCATGTTTTTATTAAGAAAATTTTTAAAAATATCAGCATTTATAAAATATCAGCATGTTTTAATTAAGAAAAGCTGCGGTTTTGTATAAGCCTGATATAGTTATTCACGACAGACTGAATCAAAACATGCCTCTCGTTTCTTCAATTAGAGTTTCAAAAATCGAAAATGAAGTATTTCCCTACATGGCATTAAACTCTTTATACGTATACTTCCCACTTATACAGAGTTCTTTTTAAATTGTCGACAGTTTTACTGCTAAGATTTCCGTGTATCAACCGAAATTTCACCAAGGCAATTCAATTTAACGCATATATTCAATCACAGATATAAACACCAACATTTTGAACTTTGGAGATATATAAAAATAGCATAACCATCTCGCATTTGGAGCCGAAAATCTGGATCACGTCGTTTTCTGTGATGCAATTGTGGTTTAAATAGAACATTGAATATGTACTTAAATAATATGCACTCAAATGTTTTGTAAATAATTTATAAAATCAAATATAAAATGTAATTTCTTATTTGAAAGAAACTTCTTTGTGTTTAATAATATTGTGCATATTTGCTGCAACTTTTTTTTAAGTTTGAAGCTGAAGCATGACATGGATTCAGTAGGTAACTCTTTTTTTTTATGCTAAATTAAACAATAATCTTGAGTAAGCAGATTATTATTTTTTTTATGGTACGAGATAGAACTATGATTTCGGATAAGCAAGAAAATTTTACTTAGGTACCAAGTAAAGCTATGTTCCGATATTGCAGAGAAACCTTAATATGGTGGTAGAGAATATGGTGCTATAGAAAAGCGTATTAGAATACATATGAAAGCATAAATTAATGTTTTATATGAAGTTTCACAATCAACTTAAAGTTTGAATCAGTGGTATTGTTCAATTTTCAAAAGTAGACACATGTTATTTTTGTGTTAGGAAAAATAGACGCTATTAAATTATTAAATTGTTTGTTAAATAAAAGTTATTAAAGAATCCTTAATTTGTTGAAAAATACATTATATTATTAAAAGTAGTGTCATCTATTGCTTATGCCTTAAAAAGTTAAATATTTGGAGATAATCGATATATAATATTGTTTAGAAATAATATTGTTTATTGTTTAGATTATAATATTGTTAATTGTTTAGAAATATAATATTGTTTATTGTTTAGAAAAAGCAATATCGTTGTAAAACTTTTCATACTTTTTTCATAATTTAACAATTGGTCATGAAAGTAGTCCGATAAAAATAATTTGTCGTCGAAATTTTTAATTTAAAAAATATTGTATTCGACCATTTATTTTAAATGATGGTCTCATTTTCCCCTTAATACATTTTTAATGAAGCTGTTGCACTGTATTCAATCATACATTTTAGATGACGTTCTGTCTTTTTTGCGTTATACTTTTTAAATGGAGTTACGAGAATGGTTTTGTGGTAAAGTTTTGTTCAGTTTATATGAAGACCTTTTTGTTTTTCTGCTATACTTTTGGATAAATCCATGACTGAACTCTGAGCCACAAATTTTCGATGGAACTTTGACTTTTTTATTATACTTTTGAATGAGCTTTTTTTCAATCATAATTCGGATGAAGCTCAAATACTTTCGTTTTATGATTTAACATAGTTTTATGTTATTTCATGAATGTCTTCATTTATCTTAACTGTTTCTGTTAAAAATAGGGAAAAAATTTAGAAAACTCCTTCTGTCTTTTTTTTCGTCACAATTTTTGAGTAAAGTGTAAAATCGCACGATAAGAACGGATATTTTAATATTTTTATGTTACACCTTTGGATAAATCTATGATTGTCTATAGAACTAAAAATTTTAGATGGAGCTGATTTTTTATATTAAACTTTTGAATAAAGTTATGGCATTAATTAACAGCACATTTAACAGCACATTTTAGAAGAAGCGACTTTTTCAATCCTAAATTCGAACGAAAATCAAATATGTTCGTTACAGGATTTATCATAGTTTATTGTAATATTAAAAACTTCTTTATTTGTATGTAAAAGTTTGAATGTGTTAAAATACTTTTATGTTTGCCTCCGTATCAGGTTTTAAATTTTATGTACTATTTCGAACCGAATCTAAAATAAAGTAAGTGGCAACGATAATAGATATCATTTATTTCTAATTTTAAAATGATCAAAGAAATTCTCGAAAAACTTCTTGTAAGAATTTTTTTGATATTAGGAATCGACATAATTAAGGAAAATTTAAGAAGTTGAAAATACACTGTGTATAAATATATCATATTCTTATTTATAACAGTTATATATCTAATTAGCTTGTTGACTGTAATCCAGCAAATTTACGAACGCCCGAAATATTTTATGGTTTTTATTGGAAAACATGCTAAGCAGCACTCTATGCTATTTTGTGTGGGCTATACTATTTTACAAGTAGAAAAAAGTGGCAATTGTCGTGGCAAAATTTTTCAGTTTGCTTAAAAAGTTCTCGAGATATAGTGAAATACACTAAAAGTTAAATTAACATTAAGGGTTCTAAACTTTAGAGCTCTCTCGTGACAAAAATATTGGGACAGTATTTCCCAGATTGCGGTTACCCCCTATATTTTGGGGGTAAGAAATCCGAATCCGTCAAAAAAGGTATATTTATTCAAAGAATGTTTATTTTTGTGTCTGATTTCGTAACTTAAAATATCGTCAGCACTTATTAATTAGCATATTTAAGACCACCTCCTCGAGCCAGTAAGATTAAGTCCTACAATGTGAAGATTACATTAGATCAAAAGTTACTTAGTGTGAGTTTTTTTTCGCACTGAACATTTGATATTTTTATTGATTTTTTACATTACTGTTCGCTCTAACTTAAATTAAGTAATATGAACAATATACTGATTAGAGAGCCGCGGTGGCTCAAAGGATAAAGCGTTTGCCTTCTAATGAAATGAACCAGGTTCGAATTCCAGCGGTGGCTGGTTGATACGAATTCTGCTCCCGGTTCGTGCTGACCATAACGTTGACATAAAATGCTCTGAGTGTCAGACGGATCATGGGTAAGAATCCCATTGCTGTCAGGCTAACCGCGGAAGGTTTTCGTGGTTTTTCTCTTCCGTAACGACGATTATAAAATAAAATATAAGCCATGGCTGGGATTCGTACACGGTTCACCTCGTTGGAAGGCGAATGCTCTATTTCCTGAGCGACCACGACTCTGAGCTGATTATTCAATATGTACTTCTTAAACCATCAAAATTGCAAGTCGTAATTGATTTTTCAATGTTCTGCTTTTGTTTTAATTTTACGCACATGCTTCTTTTTTTCTTTAAAAAAAATCCATTTAGTGAGATTATGGATTATCTTCAATCCGATAAACTGTGGAATGAAGGTTTTCATTCTTTTATATTTTTGAACTTAATGATATTTAAAGAAAAAAATACACATTTACTGATTGACACTAAAACGTATTGAAATACATAAGTTATTGCTTCATATGTAGTTTCTCAGTCAATTTAAACTGCTAATAAGCTGTATTGCTCAATTTTCGGACAACATACATATTTTTTTTGTGTTAGAAGCAATAGAAGCTATTAAAGCATCCCTAATTTGTCAAATAATACATTATGTTATTAAAAGTAATGGCATTTATTCATCATAACTGGAAAATGATTAAATATGCGGAAATAATCGATATATAATATTGTTTAGAAATCTTAAAAACAATATCGTTTTAAAACATTTGATACTTTCTCATGATTTAACAATTGGTCACGAAAGTTGCCCGATAAAAATAATTTGCCGTCGAAATTTTTAATTTAAAAATATTCCATTCAATCATTCATTTTAAACGATATTCTCATTTTTACCTCAATACATTTTTAATGAAGCTGTTGCACTGTTTTCAATCAAACATTTTACATGACGCTCTGCCTTTTTTGCATTATATTTTTTAATGAAGTTTCGGGAATGGTTTTGTGTTAAAGTTTCGTACAATTTAAATGAAGACCTTTCTCTTTTTCTGATATACTTTAGGATAAACCCATGATTGTGTTTAGAACCACAAATTTTAGATGGATCTTTGACTTTTTTATTATACTTTTGAATGAGGCCATAACATTATTTTCAACCGATCATATTGGATGAAGTTCTAAATTTATTGAGCTTTTTTTCAATCATAATTCTGATGAAGCTCAAATTCTTTCGTTTAATGATTTACCAAAGTTTTACGTAATTTTATAACTATCTTCAGTTTCGTTAACTGCTTCTGTTCAAAATTTGAATAATTTAAAATATTTTCATGTTCACCTCTATCTGAAGCTATCATGTTGAGGTTGTCGTGTAAGAGGCTTTAAATTTATTGATATTTGAGTTAGATTTCTAACAATGTCTCCTTTAAAATATTTTATGCACTCTTTAGAATATAATCTAAAATAGGTTAAGCAGAAAATATTACATATAAATAGGCATCTTGCAACCCTAAATTTAAAATGAAAGGAGAAATACTCGGAAAACTGCTAATACGAATTTTTTTGTTATTAGGAATCGACTTAGGTAATAAAAATTTAAGAAGTAGAAAATACAAGGTTTATAAGTATCTCATATTTTTATTTATAGCTGTTGTAAATACAAACAGCGTGTTGACTGCAATCCCGAAAATTTACAAATTCCCGAAATATATCATAGTTTACGTTGGAAACATGCTAAGTAGCACTCTGTGCTTTTTTATGTGGTTTACACTTTTTTACAAGCAGGAAAAAGTTGCAATTGTTGTGGCAAAGTTGCAAAGACTTAGACAATATTTTGATTTCATAAATCAGAAGGCCGTCTTTTACGAAAGGATTGCGATAATTTCCATTTGCCTTTTCAGCATTGGAATTGAAATTAGCATTATGCTCTTACGCTTAAATATCATTGATGTTTCAGGAGATTTGAAATTGTTCGCAACTGAATTTAAATCGAGAAGACAGCCCACACAGTTTATAGCATATTCGAATTTAAAACATCTCACATGGATGATAGTGAACATCTTAACTTCTGGCATGTTTGTAATTTTATTTTCTACTCTCTGTAACATGTTGTGCGCTATAACGCTCAGTTTCAGAATGAAAATTCATCAATTTATAAGGTTTGAAAAGAATTCCTTCAATTATATTCAACTCTTTGAACATTATTTGTGTGTCATCGACTGCATCGTAAGGATTCAAAGAACTTTTTCCGAAGCTTTGCTGTGTTCGGTTATTGCTTTATCAATGACAATATTTCAGAGACTTTGGCTTTTAATACTGATTCCTTCCCCTGATTTAATTACTTGTTTACTGCATGCAAAAATATTTTCGTCAACTACTATTTTTTTATGCGTTCTCATTGTTTCTGGTTCTCGGATAACAACCGAAATGGAAAGATGTCGCACAGCATCACTGCATGTTCTTCGGTTGATTCGGAAGAGAAAACTGTTTTTGAATCAATCTACAGTCGCAGATATCGAAATGATTGTGGAAAGAAAAACAATAGTCTTGTCCGGATGCGACATGATTCATTTAAGGAAAGAAACAGTTCTATCTCTCTTTGGTTCAATACTGACATATAGTTTGCTGATTTACAATTTTACTGATTTTAACCAGGCAGTTGCTTAATTTTTTCATATTCAATGATTTTCTGATTTTTTATTGATTTATTTATCGAATTTTTTTTCTAACTAAAGCTACGCTATTATGAAGATGAGTAAAGATAAAAATTGTGAATCAGTTATAAAAAAATTGCGAGAAACCACAACATTAATCAAGAGAAAATGTGACTAGTTACATTGTTTTTCATAATAATGAAACGTACAGTCTTATCTTACGAAGTCACATTGGAATTTCCAGCAATGGAATTGAATTTAACATTATGTATCTAAACATTAACAACATTTACAGGAAGTTTATGCAATTGTTAAATTGCTTTGGGATCGCTTTTATATTTGTAATGTTTATTTTTTCCCCAATGCCCATGGGAGAAGGGTCTTTCGTCATGCAGACATCTGAAGGGTAGATTTGTTGGCCACTCTCTCAGGGCACCCTATTAGGTGGGCAAACATTGGGCTCATAGCAAGGACAGATAGTACAGATGATGCCTTGCCGCCTGTTTCTAAACACATCCATGCCATGCCCGCAGGGATTCGATCCTAGAATCTTTCTGATGCAAGGCCAGTTCCCTGATCCTTACACAGGTCGGTCGGCATATTTCTAATGAATACTTTTATTGTAGGGAAAATTATGAATTCATTTTATTTTCAACACTCTTTAAGGTATCAGTTACTGTAATGACAAGTTTCAGAATGATAAATTTCATTTTGTGATAATAATTCAAGATTGAATTTGAAATCGTACACAGCCATCTTAACAGTACTTGCACATTAATGATTGCATGAAAGAGGTTCAAAGAGCTTACACTGTTTGTTGCTGTGTTTTATGTTTGCTCAATCAATATAAATTTACCAACTAATTCTCTGAACCATCTAATTTCATCTCAACGTCTGATTACATGTTTGCTAAATGCAAACTAGTTTATTCTGTCAATTTAACGGAATAGCTTATTTTGACAGAAATCAGCATGTTTTTATAAAGAAAATTTTATAAAACATCTGCATTTATAAAATATCAGTAAAGATCAATTTAGTAAAGTAAAGCAGCGGTTTTGAATTCACCTGATATAGTTTATCATGACAGACAGAATTAAAACACGCCTCTCGTTTCTTCAATTAGAGTTTCAAAAATCGGAAATGAAGTATTGCCCTACATGGCATTAAACTCTCTATACGTATATTACCCACATATACCGAGTTTTTTTAAAAATTGGTTTACAGTTTTACTTCTAAGATCCCAGTGGAACAACCGAAATTTCAGCAAAGCAATTCATTTTAACACATTTATTCAATCACAGATATAAACACCAACTTTGAACTTTGGGGATATATAAAAATAGAATAACCATCTCGAATTTGAAGCGCCGAAGATGTGGATCACGTCGTTTTTGGTGATGCAATTGAGGTTTGAATAGGACATTGAATGTGTACTTAAAAAAATATGCGCTCAAATGTTTTGTAAATAATTTATAAAATCAAATATAAAATGTAATTCCTTATTTGAAGGAAACTTCTTTGTGTTTAAAAATATTGTGCCTATTTGCTGCAACTTTGTTTAAGCTTCAAGCTGAACCATAGCATGGACTCAGAAGGTAATTCTTGTTTTGGTGCTAAATTAAACAATGATATCGAGTAAGCAGATTATTTTTTTTGTGGTGCGAGGCTGAACTATAATTTCGGGTAAGCAGGAAAATTTTACTTATAGGTACCAAGTAAAACTATGTTCCGATTTAGCAGAAAAACTTTAAAGTGGTTCAAATTAAACCATAATCACTTATTCTTAAAAATCATATTCTTATACAACGTTATTTTTAACCATAATTTCGATTCAGCAGGGAACCTTGATATGGCTCTAAAAATGAACCACGATCCAAAAAAGAGTAAGGAAGCTTTTAAATGGTTTTAAGTTAAACCATAAGCTCTGATTCACGATAATCATATTTTTATTAAAGTGTGAGGTTTAAACATAATTTCAATTCAGCAAATAAACCTTATTCTTTTTCCATTGGGCTAGATTTATCCATGGTCGAAAACAAAAAGTAAGCCTGATTATGTTATTTACTTGAACCATAATTTATATAATAAGCAGAAATACCACATTATGGTGTTAAAGGATTTGTTAGAGAAATTAATAATTATATTACAGAAGAATCAATTATTTCTTTTAGTTGTTCAACTGTACATTATGTTTATTCTTTTTAAAAAATTCAATTTAGCGAGATTATCGATTACTTTTATTCCAATAACACATGGCAGGGGGTAAAGATTCTCACTCTTTTATGTTTTTGAACTTAATGCGATATTTAAAGAAGAAAATATACATTTAATGATTAATGCTGAAACGTATTAGAATAGCATAAATCAATGTCTTACATGAAGTTTCACAATTAACTTAAACTTTGAATAAGCGTAATTGTTCAATTTTCAAAAGTAGATACATGCTATTTTGTGTTAAAAAAATAGAAGCTATTAAATTATTAAATTGCTTGTTAAATAGAAGATATTAAAGCATCCTTAATTTGTCGAAAAATGCATTATATTACTACTGTTGTGTCATCTATTGCTTATACCTTAAAAAATTAAATATGTGGAGATAATCGACATATAATATTGTTTAGAAATATTAAAAGCAATATAGTTAGAAAACATTTCATATTTCTTCATAATTTAACAATTGGTCACGAAAGTTGCCCGATAAAAATAATTTGTCGTCGAACTTTTTAATTTAAAAAATATTGTATTCGACCATTTATTTTAAACGATGGTCTCATTTTTCCCTTAATACATTTTTAATGAAGCTGTTGCACTGTATTCAATCATACATTTTAGATGACGCTCTGTCTTTTCTGAGTTATACCTTTTAATGGAGTTACGAAAATGGTTTTGTGGTAAAGTTTTGATCAATTTAAATGAAGACCTTATTGTTTTTCTGCTATACTTTCGGATAAATCCGCGACTGAGCTCTGAGCCACAAATTTTAGTTGGAACTTTGACTTTTTTTATTATACTTTTGAATTAACCTTTTTTTTTTAATCATTCAATCTAAAAAATTTTTTGTGTGCATTTTTTTCAATCCTAAATTCGAAAGAAGATCAAATATGTTCGTTATAGGACTTATCATGGTTTAACTTAATAATATAAACTTCTTTAGTTTTATGTAAAAAGTTTGAAAATCTTAAAATACTTTCATGTTTGCCTTCGTATCAGGCTTTAAATTTTATGTGCTATTTAGAACCGAATCTAAAATAAAGTAACAACAAAGATAATACACATCTTTTAATCCTAAATTTAAAATGAACAAGGAAATTCTCGGAAAATTTCTTGTAAGAATTTTCTTGATATTGGGAATCGACATAATTAATAAAAATTTAAGAAATAGAAAATACACTGTGTATAAATATTTCATATTCTTATTTATAACAGTTTTATATATCTAAACAGCTTGTTGACTGCAATCCCGCAAATTTACGAATTCCCAATATATATCATAGTTTATGTTGGAAACATGCTAAGCAGCAGTCTATGCTTTTTTGTGTGGGCTATACTGTTTTACAAGCAGAAAAAAGTTGCAATTGTCGTAGCAAAGTTGCAAAGACTTAGACTATATTTTAATTCCATAAATCGAAAGACTATCTTTTACGAAAACATTGCGACTGTTTTCATTTGCTTTTTCAGCATTGGAATTGAAATAAGCATTATGCTCTTGCGCCTAAATATCATTCATGTTTTGAGGGAATCAGAATTTTTATCAAGTGTACTTAAATATAGCATACCTCTCGGCGAGTTTTACGCCTATTCGATTTTAAAGCACCTCACATCAGTGATAGTGAACATCCTAACTTCTGGCATGTTTGTAGTTTTATTTTCAACTCTCTGTAACATACTGTGCATTATGACAGTCAGTTTCAGAATGGAAATTCATCAATTTATAAGGTCGAAACACAATTCCTTAAACTATATTCAACTCTCTGAACATTACTTGTGTGTCATCGACTGCATCGTAAGGATTCAAAGAACTTTTTCCGAAGCTTTGCTGTGTTCGGTTTTCGCTTTATTAATGGCAATCTTTCAGAGACTTTGGGTTTTAATACTGATTCCTTTCCTAATTTAATTGCTTGTTTACTGCATGCAAAATTAATTCCTGCAGCAACAATTTTTTTGTGCGCACTCAATGTATCAGGTTCTAAGATAACAACCGAAATGGAAAGATGTCGAACAGCATCGCTGCATGTTCTTCGGCTGATTCAGAAGAAAAAACTGTTTTTGAATCATTCTGAAGTCGCGGATATCAAAATGATTGTGGAAAAAAAACAATAGTCTTGTCTGGATGCGACATGATTCATTTAAAGAAGGAAACAGTTCTATGTCTCCTTGGTTCAATACTGACGTACAGCTTGCTGATTTGCAATTTTACTGATTCTAACTAGGCAGTTGCTTAAATTTTTTCCTTCCAATAATTTTGTGATTTTTTATTGATTTTTTTTTTGCCTAATTTTTTTCTGTAACTAAAGATTAGTAACGATAAATATAAGTAAATAGAAATTCTTTTAATGAGTAATACAAACTGTTGTTGTCACTTATCACCTAAGATCTGACGGCTTCAGACCAGATTCATAATTCCGTTGACGAGTAAAAATTCGGAAACAAGGAGGGGAGAAGTGTAAATTTCTTCCTGTAGAAGTCCCAAGCAGCTTAAAATATGTTCAGCTGAAGCCTGATGTCGGTGGCATTTTGGGTGAAGAGGGTAGGATTTTATACGCTGAGAAAAAGTAAGACATTTTAGATGTCCACTGGCATGGCGTAAAAGGCAAGTATTGGTTTTTCTGTCGCATGGAAGCATCAGCGATTGTCCCGGCTTACTAGCCCTATACCAATCATGAGAGGGAGGCACCGGACAAAATGAATATCACGTTAAAATGAGGTATACTTCAGCTTGTGAAGGATAGATATACTTGTCTTATCACCAAAATGGATCCAATTATTAATTATTAGGATTTTCCATTGAACTTCGACTATCATTCAGAATCCAGAGATTTCCATAATCATTTTCCCTCAAAATGACTTCAATTTCCACATCCACTGCTAGTAATTCACTTCTAAAAATGGAGCAGAAGTCTGGGCTGCGTTGACTAAGAATAAAAGTTTTGTGAGGTGTTTCAATAAAAATGCCACTACCTGAAAGATTGTTAGTTTTACTGCCATCAGTATACAATTTAATTTCACTTCTAGGGATATTATTTATGATTACCAAGGCTAGTTGTCTAAGATGTTCCGGTAAAGTATTCTTTTTATTGATGGAGGAAGAAAGGTTGTAATGAAAATGAACCCTGGAAAAATCTTCTGTTGGAGTTATGCAGAAATGAAGAGAATGTGGTTCAACATTTTTAGCTATAGCATTTTGCGACAAAGCCTGACTAAAAGGGCTATTTTTCTAGAGTCTCTGGTGGTTTTTCCAATTACAAAGATACTTTGAGGTATTGTTTTGAGAGCCATGGTTGTAAAGTTTGCTAAAATATTTTGTAAGCCTAGCCTGTCTTCGAACGTGAAGAGGCTCTAAATCAGCTTCGAAAAGAACTATCTCTGAAGGGCAGTTCCTCTTCAATCCAGTAATTATCCGAGCTGCACTCAGCTGAACTTGATCTAATTTTTTCAAGTTGGAAATTGAGGCACAGCAATAGACTGGAAAACCATATTCAAGAATAGGTCTGATGAGTGCAAGATAGGTAGTTCTAAAGGTAGAGGCGTCAGCTCCCCAATCTCTAACTGCAATATATTTAAGAATGTTTATACGTTTTCTTGCCTTCAAAGCTATGTAATCAATGTGTTTGTTACTTGTAAATTCAGGATCAAGTATATATCCCAAGTACTTTGGGTGCTTTTCATAGGCAAGATCTTGGTTTTCAAACATCAGTCTAGGTTGATAGGTTTTTATTTGTTGTAAAAAAGGTAGTGATTGATTTAGCGGCTTTGAAGTTGAGTTTAAGATCTTCAGCAAATTTTGACAATGCCTTTAATGAGTCATTGAGTTAAGACTTAAGGATATCTACGTCAGCTCCTAGGCACCTAGGAGCAATGTCGTCTGCAAACATACCAATGCGTGCACCAGAAGAGACAACTTTCTCCGCTCCAGCCAAGTACATAGAGAACAGAGTTGGGCTACGTACAGTTCCTTGAGGGACACCTTGACTAGCATAAAAGGCGCCTGAAAGCATTTTATTGAGCATGATCTTGATAAATCTCTGCTGAAGATAATACGAGATCCATTCTAAAGTATTGCCTCGGATGTTGAAGGTTTTATGCAACTTGATAATTAGTTTGTGTTTCCATACTCTATCAAGAGCCTTTGTGAGGTCCAGAAGGGCGGCTACGGTATTATGCGTTGGTTTAAGGTTCTGAGCATCCCTTATTGCCTGGGCAAAGAATAGAACTTGGTCGACAGTGTTGACTTGGTCTCTACGGGACCCATATTTCTCGCTGAGCAAAAGATTATTTTTGTCAAGAAAGAATTGTAGACGAATTAGGGTCATTTTCTCGCTTATCTTACTAGCCGTACAAGTGAGAGCTATAGGTCTAAAATCTTCTGGGACGCAATTGTTCTTATTTGGCTTCCTAATAGGTATACTTATGGCTCTTTTCCATTCTTGTAGGAGATGTCCAATCTTCCACGATAGGTTAAAAATATCAATAGGTCTCTGTTTTCCCAGGCAACAAAGATTTTCTAGAATACAAACTGTAAAAATCATAATACAACAAATCCAAAACTGAATAGTTGCATTAATTTTAATATTAATGAAACGTACAGTCTTATCACATTTTCATTTCCAGCAAAAGAATTGAAGGTAACATTAAGCATTCAAACATTATCAACAATTACAGGACGTTAATGCAATTATCCTATTGCTTTGGAATGGCTCTTATGTTTGTATTGTATGCTTTTATGGCGCTTTTGTTTGTATTGACACTAAAATGTATTAAAATGGATAAGTTGGTAGCCCTAACATCAAAAAAATAAACATTGGTAGCCGTAATGTTTTATATGTAGTATTTCAATCAATTTAAGCGGCGAATAAGCTGCATTGTTCAATTTTCGGACAAGACACATTTTTTTTTGTGGTAGAAACGATAGAAGCTATCAAAGCATCTTTAATTTATCAAATAATACATTATGATATTAAAAGTAATGTCATCTATTGATCATNTTATATATTTTACAATATTTCAAACAATTAATCTCTGAAGTTGTCCGGGATAAAATCATTTATTGTTGAAGTTTTTAATTTGAAAATATTGAATACAACCACTCATTGTAGACGACGCTTTCACTTTTTTTATTGCAATTTTAACGAAGCTGTTGCACTGTATTCAGTCACAAATTCTAGATGACGCTCTGTCTTTTTATGCGTTACGCTTTTTAATGAAGTTACGGGATTGGTTTTGTGTTAAGGTTTTGTATAATTTAATTGAAGATCTTTCTGTTTTTTTGTTATACTTTTGGATGAACCCTTGCTTGTGTTTCGAACCACAAATGTTAGGTGGAGTTCTGACATTTTTATTATACTTTAAAATGAGTCATGACATTATTTTCAATCAAACATTTCAGAGGAAGTTCTAAATTTATTAAACTTTTTTTTCGATCATAATTCGGATAAAGCTCAAATTCTTTCGTTAAATGATTTACCATACTTTCATGCAATTTTATAAATATCTTCATTTTCATAAACTGCTTCGGTTAGAAATTTGAATATTTTAAAATATTTTCCTGTTTACCTCTATTTGAAGCTATCATGTTGAGCTTGCCATGCTTGAGGTTTTAAATTTTGATTTTAATATTTGAGTTAGATTTCTAATAATCTCTCCTTTTAAATATTTTATGCACTCTTTAGAATATAATCTGAAATAGGTTCAGCAGAAAATATAACAAATAAATAAGCTTCTTGCAATCCTAAATTTAAAATGAAAGAAGAAATTCTCGGAAAACTGCTTACAAGAATTTTTTTGTTACTAGGAATCGACATAGGTAATAAAAATTTAGGAAGTAGAAAATACACGGTTTATAAGTATATCATATTTTTATTTATAACAGTTATAAATATAAATAGAGTCTTGACTGCAATCCCGAAAATTTACGAACTCCCGAAATATATCATAGTTTATGTTGGAAACATGCTAAGCAACACTCTATGCTATTTTGTGTGGGCTATACTTTTTTACAAGCAGGAAAAAGTTGCAATTGTCGTAAGAAAGTTGCAAAGACTTAGACTATATTTTAATTTCATAAATCAGAAGGCCGTCTTTTATGAAAGGATTGCGATCGTTTCCATTTGCCTTTTCGGCATTGGAATTGAAATTAGCATTATGCTCTTACGCTTAAATATCATTGCTGTCATAGGTGAATGGAAATTGTTAGCAAATGAGTTTAAATCAAGAGGACAGTCCACACAGTTTGAAACATATTCGAATTTAAAACATCTCACATCGGTGATAGAGAACATCCTAACTTCCGGCATGTTTGTAATTTTATTTTCAACCCTCTGTAACCTGTTGTGCGCCATAACGCTTAGTTTCAGAATGAAAATTCATCAATTTATAAGGGTTAAAAAGAATTGCCTAAACTATATTCACGTCTTTGAACATTATTTGTGTGTCATCGACTGCATCATAAGGATTCAAAGAACTTTTTCCGAAGCTTTGCTGTGTTCAGTTTTTGCTTTATCAATGAAAATCTTTCAGAGACTTTGGCTTTTAATACTGATTCCTTCCCCTGATTTAATTACTTGTTTACTGCATGCGAAAATATTTTCGTCAGCAACTATTTTTTTGTACGTTCTCATTGTTTCAGGCTCACGGATAACAACCGAAATGGAAAGATGTCGAACAGCATCGCTGCATGTTCTTCGGCTGATTCGGAAGAGAAAGCTTTTTTTGAATCATTCTACAGTCGCAGATATCAAAATGATTGTGGAAAGCAAAACAATAGTCTTGTCTGGATGCGACATGATTCATTTCAGGAAAGAAACAGTTCTATCTCTCTTTGGTTCAATTCTGACATATAGTTTACTGATTTATAATTTTACTAATTATAACCATGCAGTTGCTTAATTTTTTTTTATATTCAAACATTTTGTGATTTTTTATTGGTTTTTTTAATCTTATTTTTTTTTTCTAACTAAAGATACACTATTGTAAAGATAAGTAAAGATAAAAACTTTGAATCAGTTATAAAAAAAAACTGTAAAAGAACCGCAACACTAAACAGGAGAAAATGTGACTAGTTACATTATTTTTCATAATAATGAAACGTATGTACAGTCTTATCTTTCGAAATCACATTGTAATTTCAGCAATGGAACTGAAGTTAGCATTACGTATCTGAACATTAACAACATTAACAGGAAGTTTATGTAATTGTTAATTGCTTTGGGATCGCTCTTACATTTGTAATGTTTATTTTGTCCCCAATGCCCATTGGAGAGGGGCCTTTCGTCATACAAACATCTGAAGGGTAGATTTGTTGGCCACTCTTTCAGGGCACCCTATTAAGAGGGCAAACGTTGCGCTAATAGCAAGAACAGATAGTACAAAGGATGAAAGAACATCCATGCTTTGCCCGGGTTCGAACCTAGAACCTTTCTGTTGCAATGCCAGTTCCCTGACCCCTGCGCAGGCCGGTTGGCATATTTGTAATGTATACTTTAATTGTTGGGAAAATTGTGAATTTATTTTTATTATTTATTTTTAAAGAGGTTCAAAGTGTTTATACTGTGTATTGCTGTGTTTTAAGTTTGCTCAATCAATATAAATTTACCAATCAACTAGTATCACAATCTAATTTCTTCTCAACGTCTGATTACATGTTTGTCAAATGCAAAACTAGCTTATTCTGTCAATTATGTGCATATTTTCATTCTGGCGTTTTCAATTGAGCGGCTTCAGAAGAAATGAATGTTTCTTTACAGTTTTGTTATAAAAATATCAGCATGTTTTTATAANTGTATGGCAAAATTTTGCCATACGTATATGGCAAAAGTGTATGGCAAAACTTTACCATAGGCAAAACCCCGTAGGAATATCCTATGGCAAATTTTTGCCATACATGTATGGCAAAATTTTGCCATAGGCAAAACCCCATAGGAATATTTAATGGCATTTTCTATGGCAAATTGTTGCCATACGTATATGGCAAAATTTTACCATAGGCAAAACCCCATAGGAATATCCTATCGCATTTTTTTATATGGCAAATTTGTGCCATAAAACTAAGATGTGCTACAGTTTGTGACGAAATATTTTTCCATAGGCTATGGTACACCTTTGCCATACAGCATATGGCAAAATTTCTCTTTGATATTTTACCATACATCAAAAAATAATGGATATTAAAAATGGATATTAAAAATGCAAAACTTAATAATTGTAGAATAAATATATATCCAGAAAGCTTTTTTTTAAAAAATTTCGTTGATAAACTTCCCCTGTTTCACTTGCAGAATCCTTTCTGAATGCTGTTCTTATTCAAATAAATTTTAAACGGTTAGTACTAACCGTTTGAAAATGGGTCTGGTGGTCGGAGTGAGTGGGGAAAATATTGGTTATGTTGATTAGGAACAAAATATATTGAGTACAGGCAACCAATATTTGTTAAAACTGCAAAAAACAAGAAAATAGAAAGTGGGTCTGGAGGTCGGAGCGAGTATAAAAAACGTAAATTTGATTGATTGGCATCATAATTAGTTAGATAAGCGTCAGATATTAGAGGAACCTTAAAGAAAGCGAATTTAAATAATGGTCGGAGCGAGTATGAAAATATTTTAAATTTTGATATGTGATACTAAACTTAAAATTAAACAGACTACTAAAACAATAAAATACTATGAAAACTCAAAAGATAAAGAGTGGGGCTGCTGGTCGAAGTGAAATTAGTTTAAAATAGACCAAACGGGACAAAAGCCGAATATGTAACGATGCAACCAGTGGTGGCATGTGAACAAAATTTTATCTATAAAAAAGAGATGGTATTTGACTATGAAAAGCTAAGAATAGAAAACAGGCTAAATTAGTTGATCCCCTACTAGTGAGGGATATAAAACTCAGAAAAATTATGTATAGTTGTGTTAAGCACAGTTAGAAAAGAGAACGCAATATAGAAACATTGGTAAATACAAAACATGTTTAAGACATGATTAAAATTGGTAAAATTAATTATTGCTATTCACAATTGGTTTGGGATAGTAAATAAAAATTATTTGGGTATAGGGAATCGCTATGACTAAAAGGTTGTAAACTTAAGGTAAGATTAAATTGTTAAAAGCACTTTTGGTAACAGCAGCAGATGATTTGGCAAGGGACTGTCCCGTTGATGATATTGAAGCAAAATAATTTTCAACCAGTAATTCAGCAAATCTAGTTAAGTGATGACCCTAAGCTATGTATAAATATGTAACAGAACATTGTACAAATATATGTGGATACTTAAGAAATATTAGTTGTAAGATAGTAAAACACAGAGACATGATAAAAAACAATTTAATGGCAAGCAAAAATTAAACACAAAATAAAAATATAAAGCCCTAACGTATGTAAGATAATGTAAAAAAGCATTGCAAGAACCTAAGTGGAATTGCAATCAAAAACTAATGAGAATGTAAACACTGACTTTGATATTGATATATGACAGCAGTAAAATGAAATTATCACCGAACAAGTTAAAAGAATTAAAGCATTTTAATTATTAAAGCAATCATGACCTGGCTTGATCATAAGCACTTAACTGCATTTTTCATCATGAAGATTGTTTACAAATTGCTATGGGGAATGGAACGCCATTAATAATGGAAAAGTGTTGTGACTTTGTGACTTTAAAAATTTATATAAAATCAGAGGGAGGGAATAAATAAAAAGAAAGATGTCGTTTAATCAGAAACAGTTGGGAGAAAGAAATGTAAAAATTTTAGATAAAAAAATTTAAACAGCAAGATATTAATTAAAGTGTACAATGTCAGCGTTAACAAGTAGCAAAATTTAACATAGCAAAAACCTATACCCAATCACGACACATTTTAAAAAGATACAGATAATAAAAGTACCAGACCTCCGAAAATAAAAAACTTAATAAATTCAGATAGATAATCGCATAGGCGTTTACAATAAAGTGTTTTTGACTAAGAATGAGATCGAAAAAATATTAAAATAAGTCGCCAAAGTTAGCGAAAGATTCCACTTGTAGTGGATGACACGTTAATATGGCGGTCTGATGCTCTAAGCCTAAAAGAATGGAACATCGGATTTCAAACACTCAAAAATGGAAAAATTGGCCACCCGGACGCCGGAAAAGACTCACCAGGAATGCTTTGTGAGATTACATGTTGAATTTAATTAACTTCGGGGCGAAAAAATGGATATTTCTTTCTTTTAGAAGATGTTTTTGAGGACTCCATAGAAGTTGTTGTTTCGTTGGTGGCGTTCTAGATCAGCTTTTCTCTATGGTATACTGCCATACAAATCTTAATGGTTACCATTGGCCTATGGTATGCTGCCATACGAATTTCTATGTTTGCCATAGGCCAATGGTGATGTGCATACAAATCCTTATGGTTACCATTGGTCTATGGTATACTGCCATACAAATCTTTATGGTTGCCATTGGCCTATGGTATCTTGCCATACAAATTCCTATGGTAGCCATAGGCTTTTGGGGTTGTGCCATACAAATCTCTATGGTAACCATAGGCGTATGGTATCTTGCCATATAAATTTCTATGGTAGCCATAGGCTTATGGGGTTGTGCCATACAAATCTCTATGGCAACCATAGGCGTATGGTATCTTGCCATACAAATTTCTATGGTAGCCATAGGTTGCCATGGATTACCATAGGCTTCTCTATGGCAAATTTTCCTAAGGGAACTAGCTTATTCTGTCAATTATGTGCATATTTTCATTCTGGCGTTTTCAATCGAGCGGCTTCAGAAGAAATGAATGTTTCTTTACAGTTTTGTTATAAAAATATCAGCATGTTTTTATAAAGAAAGGCAGCCCCTTAGGAAAATTTGCCATAGAGAAGCCTATGGTAATCTATGGCAACCTATGGCTACCATAGAAATTTGTATGGCAAGATGCCTTACGCCTATGGTAACCACAGAGATTTGCATGGCACAACCCCATAAGCCTATGGTTACCATAGAAATTTGTATGGCAGTATACCATAGGCCAATGGTAACCATAAAGATTTTTGTAGCAGTATACCATGGGGAAAAATTGATCTAGATCCCCACCAATGAAACAACATCTCCTATGGAGTCCTCAGAAACATCTTCTAACAGAAATAAATATCCATTTTTTCTCCCCGAAGTTAATTAAATTCACCATGTAATCCCACAAGGCATTCCTGGTGAGTCTTTTCCAACCTCCGGGTGGCCAATTTTTCCATTTTTGAGTGTTTGAAATCCGATGTTCCATTGATTTAGGCTTAGAGTATCAGACCGCCATATTAACGTGTCTTCCACTACAAGTGGAATCTTTCGCTAACTTTAGCTACTTATTTTAATATTTTTTCGATCTCATTCTTGGTTAAAAAACATTTTATTGCAAACGCCTATGCGATTATCTATCTGAATTTATTAAGTTTTTAATTTCCGGCTGTCTGGTACTTTTATTATCGGTACCTTATCAAAATATGTCGCAATTGGGTATAGGTTTTCGCTATGTTAAATTTTGCCATTTGTTAACACTGACTTTGTACACTTTAATTAATATCTTGCTGCTAATATTTTTATCTAAAATTTTTATATTTCTTTCTCCCAACTGTTTCTAATTAAACGACATCTTTCTTTTTATTTTATCCCCTTCCTCTGATTTTATATAAATTTTCAAAGTCACATCATTTTTCCATTATTAATGGTGTTCTATTCCCCATAGCAATTTGTAAACAATCTTCGTGATGAAAAACGCAGTTAAGTGCTCATCATCAAGCCAGATCCATCATTTCTTTAATAATTAAAAAAATTTAATTCTTTTAACTTGTTCGGTGACAATTTCATTTTATTGCTGCCATGTATCAATATCAAAGTCAGTGTTTACATTCTCACTAGTTTTTGATTTTCATTCCACTTAGGCTCTTGCAATGGATTTTTACATTATCTTACATATGCTAGGGCTTTATATTTTTATTTTGTGTTTAATTTTTGCTTGCTATTAAATTGTTTTTTTTTTTATCATGTCTCTGCGTTTTACTATCTTACAGCTAATATTTCCTAAATATCCACATATATTTGTACAATTTTCTGTTACAGATTTATGCATAGCTTAGGGTCATCACTTAACTAGATTTGCTGGATTACTGATTGACAATTGTTTTGCTTCAATATCATCAACGGGACAGTCCCTGGCCATATCATCTGCTGCTGTTACCAAAAATGCTTTTAAGAATTTAATCTTTCCTTAAGTTTACAACTTTTTAGTCATAGCGATTTCCTATACCCAATAAATTTGTATTTACTATCCCTGACCAAGTGTCAATTTGTCAATAGCAATTATTAATTTGTCCAATTTTAATCATGCCTTAAACATGTTTTGTATTTACCAATGTTTCTATATTGCGTTCTCTTTTCTAACTGCGCTTAACACAACTCAACATAAATTTTCTGAGTTTTATATCCCTCACTAGTAGGGGATCAACTAATTTAGCCTGTTTTCTATTCTTCATAGTCATAAAATTTTGTTCTCATGCCACCACTGGTTGCACCGTTACATATTCGGCTTTTGTCTTGTTTGGTCTATTTTAAACTAATTTCGCTTCGACCACCGACCCCACTCTTTATCTTTTGAGTTTTCATAGTATTTTATTGTTTTAGTAGTCTGTTTAATTTTCTGCTTAGTATCACATATCAACATTTAAAAAAATTTCATACTCGCTCCGACCATCAGACCATTATTTTACTTCGCTTTCTTTTGGGTTCCTCTAATATCTGACGCTTATCTAACTAATTATGATACCAATCAATCAAATTAAAAAATTTTATACTCGCTCCGACCTCCGAACCCACTTTCTATTTTCCTGTTTTTTACAGCTTTAACAAATATTGGCTGCTTGTAATCAATATATTTTGTTCCTAATCAACATAAACAATATTTTACCCACTCGCTCCGACCGCCGGACCCATTTTCTAACGGTTAGTACTAACCGTTTAAAACTTATTTGAATAAGAACAGCATTCAGAAAGAATTCTGCAAGTAAAACAGGGGAAGTTTATTAAAGAAGTTTAAAAAAAAAGCTTTCTGGATATATATTTATTCCACAAGTATTAAGTTTTGCATGTTTAATATCCATTGCGAAAGATTGTTGTAAGTAATTATTTTTTGATGTATGGNATATCCCTCACTAGTAGGGGATCAACTAATTTAGCCTGTTTTCTATTTTTCATAGTCTAATACCATCTTTTTTGTAGATAAAATTTTGTTCACATGCCACCACTGGTTGCACCATTACATATTCGGCTTTTGTCCCGTTTGGTCTATTTTAAACTAATTTCGCTTCGACCACCGGCCCCACTCTTTATCTTTTGAGTTTTCATAGTATTTTATTGTTTTAGTAGTCTGTTTAATTTTCTGCTTAGTATCACATATCAAAATTTAAAAAATTTTCATACTCGCTCCAACCATCAGACCATTATTTTACTTCGCTTTCTTTTGGGTTCTTCTAATATCTGACGCTTATCTAACTAATTATGATATCAATCAATCAAATTAAAATTTTTCATACTCGCTCCGACCTCCGAACCCACTTTCTATTTTCCTGTTTTTTACAGCTTTAACAAACATTGGTTGCCAATCAATATATTTTGTTCCTAATCAACATAACCAATATTTTGCCCACTCGCTCCGACCGCCGGACCCATTCTCTAACGGTTAGTACTAACCGTTTAAAACTTATTTGAATAAGAACAGCATTCAGAAAGGATTCTGCAAGTGAAACAGGAGAAGTTTATTAAAGAAATTTAAGAAAAAAAGCTTTCTGGATATATATTTATTCTACAATTATTAAGTTTTGCATGTTTAATATCCATTGCGAAAGATTGTTGTGAGTAATTATTTCTTGATGTATGGTAAAATATCAACGAGAAATTTTGCCATATGCTGTATGGCAAAGGTGTACCATAGCCTATGGGAAAATATTTCTTCATAAACTGTAGTACATCTTAGTTTTATGCCAAAAATTTGCCATAAAAAAAATGCCATAGGATATTCCTATGGGGTTTCGCCTATGGCAAAATTTTGCCATACGTGTATGGCAAAATTTTACCTTAGGCAAAACCCCTTAGGAATGTCCTATGGCATTTTTTTTATGGCAAACGTATGGCAAATTTTCCTAAGGGGTAGAAGTCCCAAGCAGCTTAAAATATGTTCAGCTGAAGCCTGATGTTGGTAGCATTTTGACTACTATATAAAATAATAAAACATAAAAAATGTCATTTTGACTACTATATAAAATTATAAAAATATTTACTGAAAGTTATTTTTTACCTGGAATTATCTTTCCTGGATAAACAATTTTTATAATTGTGGGCAAAAAGTTTTCAATTCGTTTGAAAAGTTCTCGAGATACAGTGAAATACACTAAAAGTAAAATTAATATTAAGGGTTCTAAGCTTTGGAGCTCTCTCCTGACAAAAATATTGGGACCATATTTCCCAGATTGCGGATACACCCCATATTTTGGGGGTAAGAAATCCGAATTCGTCGAAAAAAAGGGATATTTATTCAGAGAATGTTCATTTTTGTGCCTGATTTCATAACTTAAAATATTGTCAGCACTTATTAATTAGCATATTTAAAGTCATCTCCTCGAGCCAGTAAGATTAAGTCCTACAATGTGAAGATCCGATCATGAGATCACAAATTATTCAGTGCAGATTTTCTCCCGCACTGTACATTTGATATTTTTTATTGAATTTTTATATTACTCTTCGTTCTAACTCAAATTATGTAATATGAACAATATACTGATTAGAGAGCCGTGGTTGCTCGAAGGATGAAGCGTTCGCCTCCTAATGAAATAAACCAGGTTCGAATCCCAGCGGTGGCTGATTGATCCGAATTCTGCTCCCGGTTCGTGCTGACCACAGCGTTGACATAAAATGTTCTCTGTTGCAGATGGATCATGGGTAAGAATCCCATTGCTGTCAGGCTAATCGTGGAAGGTTTTCGTGGTTTTTCTCTTCCGTAACGACGATTAGAAAATAAAATATAAGCCATCCCTGGAATTCGTACACGTCTCACCTCATTGGAAGGCAAACGCTCTATTTCCTGAGCGACCACGGCTCTGAGCTGATTATTCAACATGTATTTCTTATACAATCAAAATTACGAGTCGTAATTAATTTCTCAATGTTCTGTTTTTGTTTTTATTTTGCGCACATGCTTCTTTTTTTCTTTAAAAAAATCAATTTAAAGAGATTATGGATTATTTTCAATTCAATAAAATGAGGGAATGGATGAAGGTTTTCATTCTTTTATATTTTTGAGCTTAATGATATTTAAAGAAAAAAATACACATTTACTGATTGACACTAAAACGTATTGAAATATATAAGTTATTGCTTTATATGTAGTTTCTCAATCAATTTAAACTGCTAATAAGTTGTATTGCTCAATTTTCGGACAACATACATATTTTTTTTGTGTCAGAAACAATAGAAGCTATTAAAGCATCCCTAATTCATCAAATAATACTTTATGTTTCTGAAATTAATGGCATTTATTGATCATAACTTAAAAATGATTAAATATGTGGAAATAATCGATATATAATATTGTTTAGAAATATTAAAAACAATATCGCTGTGAAACATTTTATATTTTTTCATGATTTAACAATTGGTCACGAAAGTTGTCCGATAAAAATAATTGCCGTCGAAATTTCTAATTTAAAAATATTCCATTCAATCATTCATTTTAAACGATGTTCTCATTTTTCTCCATTACATTCTTAAAGAAGCTGTTGCACTGTATTCAATCATACATTTCAGATGACACCCTGTCTTTTTTTGCGCTATACTTTTTAATGAAGTTACGCGAATGATTTTGTGGTAAAGTTTCGTACAATTTAAATGAAGACATTACTGTTTTTCTGTTATACTTTTGGATAAATCCATGATTGCGTTTAGAACCACAAATTATCGATGAATCTTTGACTTTTTTACTACAATTTTGAATGAGGCCATGACATTATTTTCAACCGATTATATTAGATGAATTAATTCTAATTTAATCTAAATTTATTGAGCTTTTTTACAATCATAATTCTGATGAAGCTCAAATTCTTTCGTTTAATGATTTACCAATGTTTTACATAATTTAATAAATATCTTCAGTTTCGTTAACTGCTTCTGTTAAAATTTTGAATATTTTAAAATATTTTCATATTTACCTCTATTTGAAGCTTTCATGTTGAGGTTGTGATGTTGTGATGTTCGAAGCTTTAAATTTATTGATATTGGGATTAGATTTCTAACAATGTCTCGTATGAAATATTTTATGGACTCTTTAGAATATCATCTAAAATAGGTTAAGCAAAAAATATTACATATAACTAGGCATCTTGCAATCCTAAATTTAAAATGAAAGGAGAAATTCTCGGAAAACTGTTTATAACAATTTTTTTGTTATTAGGAATCGACATAGGTAATAAAAATTTAAGAAGTAGGAAATACACGGTTTATAAGTATTTTATATTTTTATTTATAACAGTTATAAATCTAAACAGCGTGTTGACTGTAATCCCGAAAATTTACGAACGTCCGAAATATTTCATAGTTTATGTCGGAATGATGCTAAGTAGCACTCTATGCTTTTTCACGTGGTCTATACTTTTTTACAAGCAGAAAAAAGTTGCAATTGTCGTGGCAAAGTTGCAAAGACTTAGACCATATTTTAATTTCATAAATCAGAAGGCCGCCTTTTACGAACGAATTGCGATCGTTTCCATATGCCTTTTCAGCATTGGAATTGAAATTAGCATTATGCTCTTACGCTTAAATATCATAAATGTCTTAGGCGAATCGAAATTGTTAGCAAATGAATTTAAATCGAGCAGACCGTCCACGAAGTCTTACACATCTTCGAATTTAACACATCTCACATGGGTGATATTGGACATCCTAATTTCTGGCATGTTTGTAGTTTTATTTTCAACTCTCTGTAATATGTTGTGCGCTATAACGCTCAGTTTCAGAATGAAAATTCATCAATTTTTAAAGCCAGGAAAGAATTCCTTAAATTATATTCAACTCTTTGAACATTACTTGTGTGTCATCGACTGCATCGAGATGATCCAAAAAACTTTTTCCGAAACTTTGCTGTGTTTAGTTTTCGCTTTATCAATGAATATCTTTCAAAGACTTTGGCTTTTAATACTGATTCCTTCTCCCAATTTAATTACTTGTTTGCTACATGCAAAAATATTTCCTTCGGCTACTATTTTTTGGTGTGTTCTCATTGTTTCTGGTTCTCGGATAACAACCGAAATGGAAAGATGTCGCACAGCATCGCTGCATGTTCTTCGTCTGATTCGGCAGAAAAAACTGTTTTTGAATCATTCTACAGTCGCGGATATCAAAATGATTGTGGAAAGAAAAACAATAGTCTTGTCTGGATGCGACATGATTCATTTAAAGAAAGAAACAGTTCTATCTCTCTTTGGTTCAATACTGACATATAGTTTGCTGATTTACAATTTTACTGATTTCAACCAGGCAGTTGCTTAATTTTTTTAATATTCAATGATTTTCTGATTTTTGATTGATTTTTTTATCTTATTTTTTTCTAACTAAAGATAAATTATGGTGAAGATAAGTAAAGATAAAAACTTTGAATCAGTTATAAAAACCGTAACACTAATCACAAAAAATGTGACTAGTTACAATATTTTTCATAACAATGAAATGCACAGTTTTATCTTACGAAATCACATTTGAATTTCCAGCAATGGAATTGAAGTTAGCATTAAAAGTCTAAACATCATCAACATTTACAGGAAGTTTATGTAATTGCTAAAGTGCCGTTTGGATTGTTGTTATGTTTGTAATGCATGTTCTTACTGTTTGCAAAATTATAAATTCATTTTATTTTTAACACTCTTTTAAATATTGGTTACTGTTATGACAACTTTCAGAATGATAAATTTCATTTTGTAATAATAATTCAAGATTGAATTTGGCATCGTACACAGCTATCTTGACTTTACTTGCATGTTAGTGATTGCTAGAAAGAAGTTCAAGCAGTTTTCACTGTGTATTGATGTGTTCCATGTTTGCTTAATCAGTATTTATTTATAAATTAATTAGCTACAAAAATTAATTTCTTCTCAACGTCTGATCATATGTTTGTTAAATGCAAACTCGCTCATTCTGTCAATTGCGAGCGTGTTTTCATTTTTGAAAGTTTTCAATCGAGCTACTTCGGAAGAAATGAATGTTTTTTTAAAACTATTTTGCTATGAAAAGTATCAGCATGTTTTGCTATGAAAATATCAGCATGTTGGTAGAGGGGTCAGCTCCCTAATCTCTACCTGCAATATAGTTAAGAATGTTTAGACTTTTTTTTGCTTTCAATATTATGTAATCAATGTGTTTGTTACTTGTACATTCAGGATCAAGTATATATCCCAAGTACTTTGGGTGCTTTTCATAGGCAAGATTTTGGTTTTCAAACATAAGTTTAGGTTGATAGGTGTATATTTGTCGTAAAAAAAGGTAGTGATTGATTTAGCGGCATTGAAGTTGAGTTTAAGATCTTCAGCAAATTTTGACAATGCCTTTAATGAGTCATTGAGTTTAGACTCAAGGATATCTATGTCAGCTCCTTGGCAGCAAAGAGCAATGTCGTCTGCAAACATACCAATGCGTGTACCAGAAGAGACAACTTTCTCCGCCCCAGCCCAGTACAGAGAGAACAGAGTTGGGCTACGTACAGGTCCTTGAGGGACACATTGACTAACATAAAAGGTGTCTGAAAGCATTTTATTGAACTTGACCTTGATAAATCTCTACTGAAGGTAATACGAGATCCATATTGCCCCGGATGTTGAAGGTGCTATGCAGCTTGATAATTAGTTTGTGTTTCCATACTCTATCAAAAGCTTTTGTGAGGTCCAGAAGGGCGGCTACGGTATTATGCGTTGATTTAAGGTTCTGAGCATCCCTTATTGCCTGCGCAAAAAAGAGAACTTGGCCGACATTGTTGTGACCTCTACGGGACCGCCGGGACAAAGATTGTTTTTGTCAAGAAAGAATTGTAGACGATTTAGGGTCATTTTCTCTATTATCTTACTAGCCGCACAAGTGAGAGCTATAGGGCTAAAATCTTCTGGGACACAATTGTTCTTATTTGGTTAATTAATAGGTATAATTATGGCTCTTTTCCATTCTTGTGACAGATGTCCAATCTTCCACGATAAGTTAAAAATATCAATAGGTCTCTGTTTCCCCAGGCAACCAAGATTTTCTAGAATATAAACTGTAAAAAACCTTAATACAACAAATCCAAAATTGAATAGTTGCATTAATTTTAATATTAATTTTAATATTAATGAAACGTACAGTCTTATGACATTTTCATTTCCAGCAAAAGAATTGAAGGTAACATTAAGAATTCAAGCATTATCATCAATTACAGGACGTTAATGTAATTGTCCTATTACTTTGGAATGGCTCTTATGTTGTATTGTATACTGTTATGGCTCGTATGTTTGTATTGACACTAAAATGCATTAAAATAAATAAGTTGGTAGCCGTAACATCGACAAAATAAACATTGGTAGCAGTAATGTTTCATATGTAGTTTCTCAATCAATTTAGCGGCGAATAAGCTGCATTGTTCAATTTTCGGACAAGACACATATTTTTTTGTGTTAGAAACGATAGAAGCTATCAAAGCATCTTTAATTTATCAAATAATACATTATGTTATTAAAAGTAATGGCATCTATTGATCATGACTTAGAAATGATTAAATGTATGGAGATAATCGATATATAATATTGTTTAGAAATCTTAAAAGCAATATTGTTGCGAAACATTATATATTTTATAATATTTCAAACAATTAATCTCTAAAGTATAAAATCATTTATTGTTGAAATTTTTAATTTAAAAATATTGAATACATCCACTCTTTGTAGACGACGCTTTCACTTTTTTATTACAATTTTAATGAAGCTGTTGCACTGTATTCAATCACAAATTCTAGATGGCGCTCTGTCTTTTTTGCGTTACACTTTTTAACGAAGTTACGGGATTGGTTTTGTGTTAAAGTTTTGTACAATTTAAATGAAGACCTTTCTGTTTTTCTGCTATACTTTTGGATAAATCCATGCTTGTGTTTAGAACCACAAATTATAGGTGGAGGTTTGACATTTTTATTATACTTTAGAATGAGTCATGACATTATATTCAATCGAACATTTTAGACGAAGTTCTAAATTTATTAAATTTTTTTTCAATCATAATTCTGATGGCGCTCAAATTCTTTTGTGTAATGATTTGCCAAACTTTCATGTAATTTTTAAAATATCTTAATTTTCATAAACTGCTACGGTTAAAAATTTAAATATTTTAAAATATTTTCATGTTTAGCACTGCTTGAGGCTTTCTTATTGCGGTTGTCATGTGGGAGTCTTTAAATTTATTGATATTTGAGTTAGATTTCTAATAATGTCTCCTTTGAAATATTTTATTGCACTCTTTAGAATATAATCTAAAATAGGTTAAGCAAACAATATTACACATAAATAGGTATCTTGCAATCCTAAATTTAAAATGAAAGGAGAAATTCTCGGAAAACTGTTAAGAATTTTTTTGTTTTTAGGAATCGATATAGGTAATAAAAATTTAAGAAGTAGGAAATACACGGTTTATAAGTATTTCATATTTTTATTTATAACTGTTATAAATCTAGACAGCGTGTTGACTGCAATCCCGAAAATTTATGAAGTCCCGAAATATTTCATAGTTTATGCTGGAGCCATGCTAAGTAGCACTCTATGCTTTTTTATGTGGTCTATACTTTTTTACAAGCAGGAAAAAGTTGCAATTGTCGTGAGAAAGTTGCAAAGACTTAGACTGTATTTTAATTTCATAAATCAGAAGGTCGTTTTTTACGAAAGGATTGCGATCGTTTCCATTTGCCTTTTCGGCATTGGAATCGAAATTAGCATTATGCTCTTACGCTTAAATATCATTGATGTTTTAGGAGAATCGAAATTGTTATCAAATGAATTTAAATCGAGAAGACCGTCCACACACTTTAAAACATATTCGAATTTAAAACATCTCACATGGATGATAGTTAACATCCTAACTTCTGGCATGTTTGTAATTTTATTTTCAACTCTCTGTAACATGTTGTGCTCTATAACGCTCAGTTTCAGAATGGAAATTTATCAATTTATAAAGCCTGGAAAGAATTCCTTAAATTATATTCAACTCTTTAAACATTACTTGTGTGTCATCGACTGCATCGAGATGATCCAAAAAACTTTTTCCGAAACTTTGCTGTGTTTTGCTTTCGCTTTATCAATGACAATCTTTCAGAGACTTTGGGTTTTAATACTGATTCCCTCCCCTGATTTAATTACTTGTTTACGGCATGCAAAAATATTTCCTTCGGCTACTATTTTTTTGTGTGTTCTCATTGTTTCTGGTTCTCGGATAACAACTGAAATGGAAAGATGTCGCACAGCATCGCTGCATGTTCTTCGTCTGATTCGGAAGAGAAAACTGTTTTTGAATCATTCTACAGTCGCAGATATCAAAATGATCGTTAAAAGAAAAGCAATAGTCTTGTCTGGATGCGACATGATTCATTTAAAGAAAGAAACAGTTCTATCTCTCTTTGGTTCAATACTGACATATAGTTTGCTGATTTACAATTTTGCTGACTTTAACCAGGCAGTTGCTTGAATTTTTTTTTTATATTCAATGATTTTCTGATTTTTGATTGATTTTTTTACCTTATTTTTTTCTAACTAAAGATAAGTTATGATGAAGATAAGTAAGGATAAAAACTTTGAATTAGTTATGGTTGGTTTGTTGGTTCCAATTGCACTTTCCACACGGGCTTGCGAAACTGAGCAAATTTAAGGCAGAGTGTGCGATTCTTGTTTTTCAGTGGCGCCATCTATGGTCAAGAATTCGACTTCTGCCACATCATACGTCACACCTGCTTATAAGGCGGACCCATTTATACATCCACAGATCGTAATTTTGACCTGACTCAGAGAGTGATCGATCTCCAATCCATTACCCCCAGAGGCATTGATTTGTTATGGGAACATGGAGTACTTTGCGACTCGACAGAATTCTAATGTGCATCAGTCACCAACTACACGGGGAGTATTCGGCCAGCGGAGCTCGAACCCACGAACTCTCGGACATGGGCTCAGCGCCCTACCGACCAGGCTATCCCGACCCTTGAATTCGTTATAAAAACCACAACACTAATCGCAAAAATGTGCCCAGTTACAATATTTTTCATAATAATGAAACGTTCAGTCTTATCTTACGAAGTCATACTAGAGTTTCCAGCAATGGAATTGAAGTTTGCATTAAATGTCTAAACATTATCAACATTTACAGGAAGTTTATGTAATTGTTAAATTGCCGTTTGTATTGCTCTTATGTTTGTAATGCATACTTTTACTGTTTGCAAAATTATAAATTCATTTCATTTTTAACACTCTTTTAAATATTGGTTACTGTTATGACAAGTTTCAGAATGATAAATTTCATTTTGTGATAATAATTCAATATTGAATTTGGCATCGTACATAGCCATCTTGACTTTACTTGCATGTTAGCGATTGCATCAAAGAGGTTCAAAGAGTTTTCACTGTGTATTGCTGTGCTTTATGTTTGTTATGAATTGTTAATAATAATTTAATTAATTATCTGCACAATCAAATTTCTTCTCAACGTCTGATCAAATATTTGTTACATGCAAACTCGCTCATTCTGTTAATTGTGTCCTTGTTCAATTGTTGTAAATTTTCAACTGCTATGGAAGAAACAAATGTTTCTTTATTATTTTGTTTTGAAAATATAAGTATTTTTTTGGAGAGAAAAGAATGTAAAAGTAAAAGTTGTTTTATACGTGACTGATATTTTTAAATAACAGACAGAAAAAAACTGTATCTCTCGTTTTTGTTCGCTCAATTAGAGTCAAAAATTTCGCTTTTCCCTATCTTGAATTAAAATTTTTGTATATTTCAAAGAATTCTGAGTTTATTTAATTTCCGACCATTTTACTAGAATGCAACGTGGATTAATCGTAGTTTCAACAACGCAATATGTTTTAATATATTTCCTCAATCACAGATATAAACACCAGCTTTGTGCTTTGCGGAAGTATAACATCGGTTAACATTGTTTAACTTATAGCAATATAATTACCATTCGCATTCTGAACACTAAATCTTAATTATGGTGGTTATTTTTATGATGCAAAGAAGCTTTTGATTGAGCACCGAATACGCAATTGAAAAAAACTGTGGTAAGTCTTACAAATGATTCTTGAAATCAAACATGAAATATCATTCCTTTTTGAAAGAAAAGAAATGTCTTCGAATTCTTCATGCTTTATGAAATCGTACTTATATTGTGCATATTTACTGCAACTTTGCTTAAGCTTCAAGCTGAAACATAACCTTAATTCCACAGGAAGCTCTTAATTTGGTACAAAATCAAACAATAATTTCGAATAAGCAAGAAAATCTTATTATGGTGTGAGGTCATAGTTAATCATGATTTCGGAAATCATAGTTAACTATGATTTCGGATAAACTTTCACTTTGGTACTAAGTAAAACTATATGCTCTCGATTTATCAGAGAAACTTTGATGTGTTGATAGGAAGAACCATGATATAAAAAAATGTAGAAAATCCTTAAAATGGCTCTCTGTAAACCATAATCTCGTATTCATGAAAATTATATTCTTTTTACAGCGCTAGGTTGAACCATAATTTCGATTCTATTGAATTCTATCGATTCTATTCTATTCCATTTGAAAACTTTGATATGTTGATAGGAAGAACCATGATATGAAAAAATGTAGAAAAACCTTAAAATGGTTCTCCGTAATCCATAATCTCGTATTCATGAAAACTATATTCTTTTTACAGCGTTAGGTTAAACCATAATTTCGATTCTATTGAATTCTATCGATTCTATTTGAAAACCTTGATATGTTGATAGGAAGAACCATGATATGAAAAAATGTAGAAAAACCTTAAAATGGTTCTCTGTAATCCATAATCTCGTATTCATGAAAATTATATTCTTTTTACAGCGTTAAGTTAAACCATAATTTCGATTCTATTGAATTCTATCGATTCTATTCTATTCTATTTGAAAACCTTGACATGTTGATAGGAAGAACCATGATATGAAAAAATGTAGAAAAACCTTAAAATGGTTCTCTGTAAACCATAATCTCGTATTCATGAAACCCATATTCTAATTACAGTGTTAGATTTAACCATAATCTCGATACAGCAAAAAAGAAAATTTGTTATTGTGCTAGGTTTATCCATGATCACGATTAAAAAATCTAGTCTTATTATGGAATTAACTTGAACCATAACTTATATAATAAGCAGAAAAACCATATTGCGGTAATAAAGGATTTATTAAAATTCCTTTTAGTTTTGACTAATGCTCATACGCAGTGTGTATTTAGAAAAAAGAATTTGAAATTCGGCATAACAACATTGTTTCTATTTTAAATATTTCAAGTTATATCTCTGAATTAGAATACGAAAATATTAAGTGCTCAGAAAATGGTACTAACAATGGATGGCTTCCGCTTCGTACCAAAATCGGCATTAATGCGATTCAATTACCTACTTTTGAAAATAAAAGAAATGTTTCTCAATTAATCTGAAGCATGATATTAAATAAAGTTCTCTGAGATTTTCGGAGTCAAATTTAGCTTCAAAATTTTATACGGTGAATTTGACCTATGGTACTTATGTGGTGAAAGTCTGCCATATACAAATATGAAATGTTAAATGAATGGGAACATTTCTGATGTCTAAATTTTATGACATTTCTGTTATATTTTAATAAATTTGAATGATATGTGGATAACATAAGAACCATTGAAACCTAATATCAACGGTTTTTAGCAATAAGCGAATTTCAGTTTTAATTTTCTACATTCTTTTAGTGGTTTTGATCATTAAAAGTCCTTCATCTGATAACATTTTGAAAATTGCTAATATTTTTTCGTGAAAATAGTATCTATCAAATATTTTAGTCTGGCTAGAGCTTTAGAACTGAAGTTTCATGCCCTATTATTATATTCTTCAAAGTTGCAATGACTTTGCACCATATTATGGTTTTTGATGATTTCATCGTATTATGGTTCAAAGTTGAACAGAGTTTTATAAGAGTAAAAGTACAGGATGTCTGATGTGAAGCATTTTGCTGAGACATAGTTTAGTTTAGAATATTTTATCTTTCAAAAATAATTTGTAATTTTACTGAAGAATTTATGTTCCTGCATGTTGTTTTAACTACAATTGATTCATGGGTCACAAATCTCTAAGACATGCTTATTTCCAGACTTAGCTGGAAAAATGCACGGTTAAAATAAAGTTGTTGTTTAGCTACTTCTAAGAACAGCAGCTGTTTGGAAGCAGTCAGAAGAAAATTTATTTGCCTGGAAAATGTTATCTTTTACGAAAAAATGCCTTATTTCAACAGAACGTTTTTAAAACTTTTGCGAACACCATAAAAAAACTAAAGCGATTATATGGAAATAAATCGATCTAAGCGTGCAAAAATGAAAACGTTTTCAAAATGTTTAGTTACATTTTTATAAAAGAACTGCATTTAAAAAAATATTCAAGAGAAAAATAAATATTTGAAATAATTAAAAAAGAAAAAAAAAACTTATGGATACGTTGAAAGAGTAGTTCTTTGTATGCTTAAAATATATTGTAAACATTTTACTACAGTACTATATTTGCCTTCTTTATTTTAATGTCTTCAAAATCGACATCATTTGCGGAAACAATGGGATCTGTGGGCAAAATTAATTGACACCAGTGCAAATATTTCAATTGAAATAGCCAAACACGCAAAAATTATTTTTTCAATGAATTATTGTGTTCAAAAAAAATATATTGCGTGTTATAATTTTACATTTTATTTTGCAGCATATAAGAGGATATTTGGAAATTAGTTTTCAAGTAAATTTTATATTTCCTCAGTAAATACTTATTTTTAAAAAAAAAATAAAGTTTAAATAAAGTATAACATTTAAGCTTTAATCATTAATGCTAATTGGAAAGGAAAAGACTTATTATTGCTGTATTTTTTATTTTATTTTTAGCAAACAGCATTTATTTTAAACTTTCTTGTATCGGTCAATCACATCTCTCTCACTCTGCGTGTATGTTTATATATATATATATATATATTACATTACTATGTAATAAAATTAGTGGAAAACCCCTGATTGTTTTGAGCTTTTTTTCAAAAAGTACAAAAACTACTTAAAAAATAGCATGAAAGTTTTTACATTAATATTTAAATCAGATTTTTTTCATTAGTTGCCAAATGCAATTTATAACAAATTTATGAAAAAATAACTAAAAAAATTTTTTTGCGTGTGTGTAGTACAAATTAATTACTTTAAATACTCANATATATATATATAATTGTAGGGAATGCCGGGGATGTAACACTTCCCCGGTATTCCCTACAATGATGTTTTTTTTTTAGGTTAACTGCGACTACCCGGTACTCCGAACACTGATGTTCTTCCTAATCTATCCTAATTGGATATGAATAAATATTAAAATATTAACGAATAAATTAATATCAAATGAGAAATAACATATATTTCGGAAAAATTTCGAACTATGTGATTGTCGCCGGTGAGACATTCACCGGTGAGAGTCAACTTTCTCCAGATTTCGGCCACTCACGATAACATATACATTTAAAATAATTTTTTTTTCCTTCATGTGCTTAAATTAAAACATAATCATGCCTGGATCACTGAGTCCGTTGTTTTTAAAAGCATCTTAATGACATTACACTCTCGTTTACAATGAAACTTGAACAATTAGTGACATTATAATACTTTTTAATTCTAGTATCAATGTAAGTCGAGTTCTTTTTGCCTTGAAATCTCAATACGTCTCATTCATAAAAAGAGTTTCGTTGAAGAGGTTGTTTCTCTAATTGAATCTACTTGAAAACAATACCGAAACCAATTCAAATAGAGGCCAGATGCTTTGTTGATAAACTAAATGCTTAATTTGACAGCTGGGCTGAGGTTCATATTATTTCCATGTTTTACTGTATTTTAATAGCAGTCTTAATACACTTCTTAATATAGCGCAGAGTTGAAACTGTCTGGTTTATGGATACTTTTTCGTTTATCATTTGGCACAAATGGGACCGGTGACCCTTTTATATATAACGCTCTAATTGCAAGTAAAATATATATTTTTGTCTCTCTCAATTATGGAAAACAGTCTAATAGTTACTAAAAGAATCTTTTAATTTCTTGGAACTATATTTCTTCTAAAATATAAAATCTAAAAAAGTAGTTTGAAAAAAAATTTCATTGATGAATTAGTGTTTCTTCAGTGTTGCAAATTTGAATAATTATTGTTTAGAAATGAACCATGTTTGGATAATTTTATCTTTAACGCAAAAAAAGGACACCGTTGTCCAATTGCTGTATTTCGTGCACAAAAATTATTAAAATGCTAAATATAATATATTTTTTACTTATTTTGACCTAAATTAATACGAAATAATGAAAAAGGTATGAAAAATGTGTGAAAAAATGTGTTTAATAAAAATTCTGCGTCAAAGGGTTAAAAGGGAAAAACCAACGATGTGATTATCGTAAAAATATGTTTTATTAAAGATCACTTTTTGAAAACGTAGTAAAATATAAAACTTATAATTGTTTTTACGTTATTGAACATGTTCAGAACACAGTAACGTTTTACACTTTGTTTAATAACTTTAACAATATCTATTGTCACGAAACAATAAAGAGCAATCTATTATTTTCTGCTTAAATCATTTTGCACGTTACATTGAATAACATATGTTATAGTATAAATGTAAGCAATCCTTAAATAGTTTGTAGCATTAGTTAAATCTTACTATTTGGCGTAAATGGTAATCACTTTTTTTTATTATTCAATATTTTACAATAGATAAGGTGCTCCACATCCCCCCACACCAATTAGGTTTATCAAACATATTTTTCAGTTTAGTCTAATAATCAGACTGCTGTTGAGGCTTTTAATCCAGTCTTCTCAGCGATTGATCTCGATAATGTTTCGTCAGAATTTAACCCTTTCCTTTTCGCTCGCGTCAAAACGATGGAGTGTAGTTTCTCCATCTATTTCCTATGGCCGCTATATTTTTGGGTCGGAGTGTTCAGCATTAATGAATCAAGAAATTAATACTGTCTATTTTTCATGCCCAGTGTATTGTTTACTTCTCAATCTATTCAACAGATGGCAGTACGAAACTACTTGTAATGTGCTGAGGGATAATTTATTTTAAATTAGATGTCGGTTCTCAACATTATTTCAAGCTAAAAAATAACTAAAAAAATAAAATGAATACATATATTGTTCGTGCACTTAGTTTTATATAATTTTCTCGAACAAAAAATAGGCACTTTTATGACTGTTTTCTTTAAAATTAGGAGACCATTAAAGGATTATTAGAATCTCTTGATTTTTTTTTCCGTTTAAGAATCAATGACATAGTTTTATGTATTTTTTAAAATAAGATTTATAATTTATAAGAAATAAGTTTATAGGATTTATAACCTTTCAGTTTTAATCCACAATTTTATATCAATCGTTTTGAAAAAGTAAGTAGTTGTTATTAATCATTGTGATTTTTTAAATATTTTTAATAAATTTAAAAAGTCAAATTTAAGTACTGCATGATAAATAAAAGAACTGTTCATCATTGGTATCAGTGCAACCGCCCAGGTGGCAGCCTGACCCTTCAGTGCAGTAGGCGGGATCAGATATATCAAGATTATATCAAGATTTCGAAGTGGTCACCTAAGAACTATGTTGTTCAGTCAAGAGTTTTCCCTGTTTGCACTAAGTGTAACGACCAACAAGCTACTCCTGAACATATACTTCAATGCCTAAATATCTCTAAAGTGGACCTCTTTTCAGATCCACTTTTTGTTACAGACTTACTCAGAGTCTCTGGAGTCACGGATTCGGTTTAGCTCCGCTAACCGTGTGGGCCAGCAACAACAACAAAAAATAAAAGAACAATAAATAAAATTATAATTTTCCTTGCAATTTTTGTAAAAAAGCAAGCGAAAAAAATTAAAAAGCGATTTCTAAAATGCGATATTTAAAGAAAAATTTTTCACGAAAATTGTATTCGTTTGCTCAACCAAAGCTTTAGACTCTTACTTTTTCTCATAAATTAAAGCATAATATTGAAAAGGAATTTTTGAATTAGACTTTAGTTCACAGCAATATTTACATTTATGCAAAAGTAATGACGTAAAATGCAGTGATTTTCCTATAGAAAAAACTTATGCTTTTTAAATTTACATTACCAACAATCGTCTTAAAAAGTATAAAAGTGGAAAGCTTTTCAGGAGCAATTTAATAATCGATTATATTTGACAATTATGTAATCGCCAAAGTTTCTAATTTAAAAAAAAGAACAATTCGCTCATTTGAGTCACATTAAAATTGATCCTGAAAACGAAATTTATCTTAACTGAATTCTATAAACTGCCTTTCGAACAATGTTCTTATTGTATTCTATAAGAATAAAGAAATAATTGTTTCATATGACAAGTGAATTGTGATTCTGAATCGAAGTAATTCATGTCATCGGTTTATAATTTGAAGTTTAAGGACAAGTAACTCTTAAAATAATCACTTGCGGATGTAAATGAAAACGATCAGTAATTACAATTGCTATAAACTGAGTCTTTTATTTCCGGAAAAACAAATAACTTTATTCGCTTTATAATTTTTCTTCATGATGAACATTTGTTAATAATTTTATTCTAATTTCCTTTATTAATATTGGCTGAAATTATTATTTATTAAATTAGGAACTGTGTAAATAATTTTTTAAATAATCAATAAAACATTTGGAAAACAAAATAGCGATTCTCCTAAATTATTTTTTTTTCCTTCAAGGCAGGCACTGAACTTTTACGTCCTTTGCCCAGGAAGATGACGGAAGTATTACTCATTCATCGTTACCCAGTGGGCACCTGTGAACCTAAGTCACGGAGGCGAGCAATATTACCCACGCCACACTGCCACAAATACCCGTTTATAGGGTGAGCCACATTCACACAATAGAGAACAACATACAAAGAGAAACATCCATGCCCTGAGCGGGATTCGAACCCGCAGCCATTGGCTTCACAGTCAGACACGTTAACCACTCGACCGTCTGGCCGGCTTCTCTTAAATTATGAAACATAAATTAGGAAAACATTATTTACTAATAAAATATATTCCACCAAAATCTATTTTATTACAATCGCAACTAACATTCATCTAACCATGCCGGATATATATCTATCGGTGTTCACTTTGCTATTTATTAATCCAACCCAGAAGACGAGAAAACTCACGGATCAAACATTAAACATCATAGGACTTTTTGAACAAAAACAAAATACACAATTATGTTATAGGAATGGGTAAACCAAGAAAACCGCTCGTGGTTAGCCTAATAGTAACGACACTCTAGACTAATATCTTAATGGTGGGAAAGCTTCATATGAACACTATTGACATTGTGGTTTATATATAAAAGTAGTTCTAACTGGAATTTGTATCTTGGTAGCTTTCAAGAGTTTCCTAACGAAATAAATTATTTAAAAAATTTAAAAGAAAAGCATCGTTATGTGTTGAAATTAAACAGGCTTACTTTATGATAAAGTCAGAATTAATATATCTTTCTCAAATTCATCACATATGATTAAAAAGGAGTGTCTGAAAATCTCACGTGCATAGTCACCATTTCGTCTCTAGAAAATTTCACCTGGCGCCCAACAATTCTCTTGAAAATTTTACCTACTTTTTTAACTAGTTGTCTTAAAAATGATGGAGCTATGGTTACGAACACAAGAACGAAGTAGAAAGCATACTGAAATCTAAATATTATTGAAAAAAAATAAGAGTTTTTCTAATCATAAATAAGAGAGTCAAAGCCTTTCAATGAGGTGCCTTAGGCTCAAATCGCAGCAGTGGCTCGTTGATACGAATTCTGCTCCCGGCTTGGACCAACCACAGTGCAAATGAATAATATTCTCAGTGGTAGACGGATCATAGGTTAGAATCTCCTTGCCGTCTTACTGACCGATAGTAGTTAGATTTTTTTTTCCATTCATATTTAAAAATTTATCAATAATTGATTTTGTAAATTAAAGAAATTTCAAGGATGAATAACTGTTTCTCTTAGATCTAAAAAACTGCAAATAAGTTGAAAATTTGAAAAATTTCTGTTTGGAAATGATTTTATGTATTTGAATACATTTTTCACAAAGCGATTAAAAATGAAAAATTGTTTATTTTTACAAAATTAGAGTTTTGTCATTGCGTAAATACTAATGGAGATAGATACTTTTAAATTTGGCGTTAGATATTAATTTATCGTACTCATTTTAAAAATTACGAATTCGAATAGCTTAATAACTTATTTCGCATGAGGATGCAAAATACTTCCCTTATTAAAATTTGAATTCTCCGAATGCATATACTTGACCTTTGCACCTTCAAAATTTTAATCCTTTAAATACAGCCATCATCTACTTAAAGCCATTTTTTTCACATCTAAATGGAAGCTTCGAACTCATCAAATCCTTTTATTAAAATTCTAGACAGGTGTGCTATTTCGTACTCCATAATTCATTCAGAGTTCATCGAGTCATCTCCCAGGGGACCAATAAGAATTCAGAGATTTTGTTGATTTTTTTGGCTGTGCAAGAGAACGCTTGGCGCTGTTTTCGGTTTTATGTCGGACGACAAGGCCGCTTCCCTTCAAAATCGCTTTCGTTATTATCAACAATGCCGGTGAAAAGCGGACCTCTCTTTTTCACTTTTATCGTCTGCTGTTCCGTCTGGTCATTTAGTGTTAAGGTGAGTCTTCACTTCGTTTTTTTTTTAAGAAAAATGAATAAATAAAAAAAAAGGTAATTCACAGATTTCAATTAAGGAATATTGCTAGTTTATTTTAATACTTAGAAATTTAATATTGATATAATATGAGTAACGTGAAACTGAGGAAATCGAACTCAGAACTATTTTAAATCTCATTATTTACTATTTGCTCTGATTAAAATTTTCTTATTTAAATAGAAATATTGGGTGGAATGTTATTATGATTATTATTAGTGTTTACTAGTTACCTAATTTTGCTTCATTTCATTATTTTTCACTGAAATGAGTAGATTGAAAATTATATTCTATTTTCATAATCATTTTTTGTAAAAAATAAATAAGTAAACAATCTATTATGTATAAAAGTTTAGTATAAAAAGTTTATTCGTTTTGAAAGATTTTAATAAATTGTTTTTAGAAGATTCGAAAGATTTTTTTCTATCTATAACATTATAGAAAAGGGTATAAATGCAAATATTTTTGAAAATAAATAGATTGAGAGTTAGTATTTTTAAAAAAAAATTTAACTATCAAAAATTTGCAACAAAATTTTATCTATTCGAAAAGTATTTTTTGAAGACATGAAATTTTTATACTAGTCGTCCTACATCTTGACCAAAGCTTAACAATATTAGTATAAGTTGCCTCAGAAAGTGCATAACACATGATAGACCTGTTAAGAGTTTTAACTTTTCATTAAGAGTTTTAACATTCTGATGCAACTTATCATTGAAAATATTTATCGATAAAAAGATCAGAGATAAGTTTCTCCAGAGAAAACATAGAACACACACGAATTGTTAAGAATTTTACCTAAGTTGCTCGTCATAGTAATCATCAGCTTATCATGAAAACTTTTAATCGATAAATATGATAGTAAAAAGTTGCTCTGGAGCAACATATGATATAAACGGTTTGCTAAGCATTCTTTCTAAGCAGCATGTCATTCTGAAGCAACTAATCACGGGAAATTTTTATCTCTTGGACAGAGAGTAGACCATAAGTAATATTGTCAATAATATTGCTGAAAAGAACTTCAAATGCAAAGCTAAGTATGCATTACTCAATAATTTGCAAAGCATTTTTCGCTGACGCCCGGTGGCTGAGCGGTAGCGCTTCGCGCTGTCGTGCCACTGGTCCCTGGTTCGATCCTCGGGCCGGGCAAGGTTGACTCAACCTTTCATCCCTTCAGTGGGTCGATAAATGAGTACCAAGCATGCTTGGGAACTAAACACTGGGGGTTCCGCGTTCGGCTGACCACCTGACCGGAACATCTGCTCCTGCACCCCAGAGCCCAAGGTCGGCCCTCATGTGTTGTCGCGCCGCTGAGTTTAGTTAAGTTTATCTTTCGTTACCGAATTTTCAAAAAGCTGACATTGATATATTGATATTATTCAACGCCACTACTTAAATAATAGGAAGGTTATTTAACGTTGGTAATGTGGAAAACAGTAATGTGGAAAATAGAATAAGTAACACAAATAAAAACTGTTGAAAGACATGCAGTTATGCAGTGAGCAATAGCATCATTATTAATGTTTACAGTTTTTATATATAATGGCAATAATAACGATGCTCTTTTAAGCATCAAAGCAGCCATAAGCCTTAAACCAGCTTTATTAACTCCTTCAGGACTGGTGGAAGAAAAGAAAAAAAAGCGCTTACCAGGCCCACTCTCTCCGAGAGTATACGCACTAAAACGAGATGAAATACTAGAGTATCTTATTGAGATTATGTCCGTTTGATATTGGGACGCTAGAGTCAGTAAGGCTTTTTTCATAGTTGACACTATGGGCCATAATGGAAGAATCCCGTATTCAAATATGCGTGATTATGTTCTTGGAATTAAGGAATTGTAAAATTAAAATTAGGTTCTGTGAAATGTTTCTTGTTTTAGCTTTTACTTTACTTTTTTGTGAAATATTTTAATAAAATTTTAGAATATAAATGGATTACAAATAAGATAGTTTTGTATTGTGATAAAAGAAACACATATCATGGGAACGATTTTTTTTTTCTGTATCAACTAAATCAGGAAGTTTCGAACTAATGTTAGAGCAAGAGAAATATTAGAAATATAGCGATAATCAGGTTTAATAAGAATAAAATTTTGCAAATGCGAAACAGTATTTAGCAGAATATTAAAAAAATATCTTCTCCATTAAGCCTTGATTTAGATGATTTTTTTACGGTTTTATATGAGTTTTTTATGGTTTAGAGTTTCTTATGGTTTTAGAGTGATTTCACTTCTATGAATAGATTATGAACATTAAAAATAAATTTAATTAGATTTAAAATAATTTTAATTAGAGTGCTTTCAAATAACTTAACATTCGTGTTCTGAAACTGCAACTAATCCAGATGAAATTAATACATTTAATATTTAATTAGAAAAAGATAAAAAGTAAAATTTTCTAAATACTAAAACTTAATCTAAACATTGCAGGAAGGGCCAAAAAATACAATAATTCGTAACTTGTTTGCGTTGTTTAATTACTTAACCATGCATTTTGAAAGAAAAAGCATTAAAGGTGAACTTTATTTAATCGTATTTAAATAAGAACATTTTTTATTATTAATGAATCACAATTTTCAAAATTAATTATATATTGCATTAAAACAGTACTAAGTACAGTATCAATTTATCTTTCAAGGAACTGCGTTGTATTCATACAAGTACTAATCCAAAACCTATGCAATATTTTATACAAATGTGGGGTAATTATGAGAATTTACGTGGCTAAATGTATGTAGACCATAGCAAGAAAACTAGCTCATCGATTTTTGGTCATGATTCATTGTTCGTAGAACTAGGGTAATGATAGTTTGCTAACTATCTTTTAGGACTAGACTTGATCCATTCACAAACAATTTATCTCAATTTAGGTCAACTATTGATTCAAATCTGTTAATACTTATTTCAAGAGCTGATTTTAAGAACATAATATTAAGTAACTATTACAATTAAGTAATGGGATTTTATTAAATTTATATGTATTATTATTGTTCCTTGTTGTTTTGAGTTTTTTATAGTCTGTGAAATTATTCTACCAAAATTTCTAAAAGTTTTATTTTTAATTGTTTTTTAACTAAAGATTGCATTATATTGATTAAAATATTGATCATTCGTTGCCTCGTAAAAAAAGCAAAAAATATTTTATTCAACCACGAGTTTCTACGAATTCCATTTTGCAAAATTTTTGTAAGAGCACTAGTTTCTGAGAAAGCGTGACCAATGATTTCAAAAATAAAATTACGAAAATAGAACTTCAAAAATTAAAAAATACTTTTTTAATTTTATTTTTGAACTTAGCCGATCTAGCCTAGGGAGGAATTTTTAAATGTTTTTCTATGTTTTACTCCAACTGACTTAAAACTGGGAAGAAAAAGAAACAACAAAACATTCTAGAAATTTTTTTTTTTTGACTGAAAAGTTTTTTAGATTCTTATGAAACAATGCTGCCAGTAAAGTCCTTTTAGTCAACTGTTCTGTTGTTGCTTCTAATGACACTTGGAAAAAACAAGTTCACCAGCCATTAGCGAATTTAGTCAGGAAGGTGCGACTTTCGTTTGGTAAGAAAGCACCACAAGGATAAAAATACGTCTTGCCTCAAATCCCCTCACAAACATAGCAGCAACTATCATTCATGAGACCACTTTCTTAATTTAGACATAGATCTGAAGGGGAAGGAAATTTTCTCATGATCTCTGTACCCATATGGCACTCTCAGCGGTCGACCACAGGATGTTCGATTCCACAGTTTTTATGAGCACAATAGGGCATGCACTTGGTGGGTCATAGCGGAGTCAAGTATCGAACCCCGACACCTCTGGACCGGAGTCCAATTCTCTGATCACTGGTCTACCACAGCCCATTAACTGTTCGAAAAGACATGATCATCATTCGCGTTCACGATAACTTCATTTAAAAACTAAAGAAACTATTACAAATTATTAATCTATAAACACGCTGTTGAAAATGTTAACAAAATAATATATTGGTGAAGATTGCCACCACATTCTATAATAACCACCTTAAATAAAAAAATTTCGAATTCTTGTGTACAAAGTATACATATTAGGGATCATAAATTAATATGTAAGTAAGGAAAAAAAACAAAAACTCTATCGAGACCTGGCGAATCACTACTGAGAGGTGGTAAAGAAAACATCAGAACCTGTTTGATAGCACCTCCAAATTTCATGCGCCAATCAAATTGATTCAAATTTTTTTTTCAACCCAATTCCCCACACTGAGAAAAAAGTATGGTCAAAGCTACACTAATGGACAAAATTAAGAGATGGAAATAATTTTCGCACATGCAAGATACCCGCACACCGCTCCATGTGATTGACAATGGTTCCGCGAATGCCCAGAGGCACAGGCAGGAGGTCCTAGAGCCCTATATGCGTCTTTTCAGGGGCGCTGTTGGCCCTAAGCTCATTTTTACGGACCACAATGCGCGATCACATAGGGCTCTCATGGTTGCTGAGTATCTGGAAAGCGAGGATATTTAACGAATGGATTGGCCAGACAAATCCCCTGACCTGAATCCTATTGAACATATTTGGGATACTCTAGGGAGAGCTATTGCGATGGGACAACCTCCCCCCAGAGCCATTCTGGAGTTAAAAATTGCTCTGGTGGAAGAATGGAAGGGTCTTCCACAAGTCCTCCTTAACTCCCTTATTAACAACATGCATACTCGTTGTGCATGCTGTCTGTCTGTCAGGGGTGACCATACACCATACTACAGGCAACACACACTATACAAGCCTCACTTTTATTGTCATCTTTTATCCTTAAGTTCAGACTACATTGGATTTATTGGCAATAGGTCTTGCCAGTGAATGGCACTTTCATTTTTGTCTTGCATACTTTATTATCATGGAATAAGCTATATCCATACAAAATTTCATTTGTTTATATTCAGTATTTTTTGAGATATTTGGGAAAATGTCTTCCATCTCTTAATTTTGTCCACCAGTGTACTAGTCTATGGTTCAATTTAAAGTGCTTCTGGATCTATGAGTACCCCAAAAAACACGGTGATTATTAACGTAGGGCTTTGGTAATGATTTTAATAAAATTAGCAATAACATATAATTTTATAATAAGTGAGGAAATTTGGTGAATGTAGTAATTTTATCATGATACCACTTATTCGATTAAATTTGCTTTACAGTTTTGTATTTTTTACTAAATGCGTGATAATAAGAACTAGGATTTTGAAAATCTGTAGTTGCCTTGAAACCGTAACCATATGAACGGAAAACTTACAAAACGAGTGGTTTAAAGAACGAACTTATATTTTGGTTTCATTAACCAGAATTATGTTGTCGTTTTTTTAAACCAGAAATTCATTACCATATAGTACTGTAATTTCACCAGAATTTATTCTCGCCTCAGAATCAGTCGTCCACATATTTTAGTAATGTTTGTTTCAATCTTGCTGAAACAACTATTTACGATTGTCAATAATTTTTTTGTCTGCATTTCTTAAAAGAATTCCAAAACAATATAAAAGACAGTCATAATCGACCATGTGTTTTTGAATTTGAGGGAAAAAATTGTAGCAGAAAATAGTTATTTCGGCATGTAATTTCTAATGAAGTTTTTCGCTCGATTTAAAGAGTTAAAAGGCTATCTTTCAACTTAAGAAATGTCGTGAGAAAGATTAAAATCTCTTTCATCTTATTATCCACAAAAAAAAGAACCTTGGTGGTTGGGATTAACCCACCTTCTCAAAATAACTTAAAGTGTAAAAAAGAAGAAGAAAAAAGTTTAATTCATTTGGAGCTTTCTACACCTGTCAGGTGGAATTAAGGCAAACATGAATAGATTTTAAGATTTTTCATAATCTGTTGGAATAAAGATGTAACATCTGTTCGAAATTAAGGGGCTTTTTTGACAACCAAACGCCATAACTTCTACTAAAAGAGTGATAAAAGAATAAAAAATCTTTTTGATGATGTGCCGTCTCACCTGTTTTATTAAACGTGGAATGTTTTTAGATGCAGTGTTTCTCATATTAAAATATTGTATAATTTATTTTCACACGCAACCTGTCAGAAACGAAGTTAGAATGTTGATGCAACATTTTGAATTAAATTGATTTTTTTACTCGTAAAATTGTATGATTTTATTGTTCTCGTTGATGTTAGTATANGTAATTTCTAATGAAGTTTTTCGCTCGATTTAAAGAGTTAAAAGGCTATCTTTCAACTTAAGAAATGTCGTGAGAAAGATTAAAATCTCTTTCATCTTATTATCCACAAAAAAAAGAACCTTGGTGGTTGGGATTAACCCACCTTCTCAAAATAACTTAAAGTGTAAAAAAGAAGAAAAAGAAGTTTAATTCATTTGGAGCTTTCTACACCTGTCAGGTGGAATTAAAGCAAACCTGAATAGATTTTAAGACTTTCGTTCATAATCTGTTGGAATAAAGATGTAACATCTGTTCGAAATTATGGCGCTTTTTTTGACAACCAAACGCCATAACTTCTACTCAAAAAGTGATAAAAGAGTAAAAGGTCTTTTTGATGATGTGCCGTCTCACCTGTTTTATTAAACGTGGAATGTTTTTAGATGCAGTGTTTCTTATATTAAAATATTGTATAATTTATTTTCACACGCAACCTGTCAGAAACGAAATTAGAATGTTGATGCAACATTTTGAATTAAAATGATTTTTTTAGTCGTAAAATTGTATGATTTTATAGTTCTCGTTGATGTTAGCATTTCAGTATTTATTTTACATAGTATTTACTTTATATTACTGTTTTAAAGGTTTAAATTTGTTTTTAAAAAAAAGTCGAAAAATTCTTTTTTTCCTCACCTTTTTTAAAAAGGAAAATAACATTAAAATTCACGATCTCCAGAATAATAAATTATGTTCTACTCTTTAAAATGTAAAAAAAAAAATTTATTGTTATATTTTAAGTGCTTTAAAATCTGTTAAAAATTCGTGGAGTCATATTATTTCATTTTATTTATTTTTAAATTTTATTTCTTAGCTATTAACAAAATTTAAACATAAGAAGTTAATTTTTTTATTATTTCAAAAATATTATTGTGAAATTATTAATAGATATTGTAAAGCAAAACAAGCTAAATAAAACAAATGCCAAAAAAATGTAAAATTCAATCGAACTAAATAAATAAATGACATGCAATCAAGCGTTAAAACTTAACTTTTTAATCCGAAGAAAAGAAACCATAGAACAAAAAATAACCCTTCAATAAATTTAAAAAAATATAAGTAGCGCTCGCGTGGTTCAATCGACTGACGTCACAATTCATGCTCGTAATTCTTGATAAAATAAGGGGTAAACCTTTTACATCATCGTTTTTAACAGGTATTAATTTAACTATAAATTTTTTTCAAAGAATAAAAATTAACAACAAATTATAGTTTTTCTATGTTATTAAATTTATAATGTTCTTACACTTGTTCTTGTACTTTTAATGTAAAAAATAGTCTTATGTAATCCGTTCAAATTATTTGAATGCCTTTTAATTTATTATTATTGAATTATTATTTTTGATTTACTATATTTTTATTAGTTCTTCGTACTCGAAATTCTTTCAACGATTAAAAAAAATAAATGAAATCACTTAACTTTTACAAGACCTAATTCAATCTTTGTAAAGTTACCATATAGTACCTAGAGATCACTAAAAGGGTTGCTAAGCATTAAAATGCAAAAATAATTTTTAGATTGGTAGGAATTTTATAGATGTTAGTGGTGACTGAAAGTTACCTTTTGTAGTAGAAATGATGGAATCTTGAGACTAGCTAATAAGCTAAAATTTTATCTGTAGTTCGGTACGCGATAACAATGCTTATTTCCATAACTTTTCTGGCCGATTCAAAAGAGTGATATCATCATTTTATTGCGTAGTTGAATTTATCATCAATTAAAATTCCAATATCTTAAGAATTGGCTAGAAAGCTAAAATTTCAACTGAAGCTATGCGTTAGGTGACATTATAAATTTCAAATAGCTTTTGATCACTTACCGAAACATATTACCATATTATCACCAATTAGAATTTATCGTCAACAAAATTTTGTCTATTTGAATTTAGAAATGCGTCTTTGTGCTGCAAGTTTTATTCGTTTCGAGACTGCATAAAAACAGAATTTATTCTCACTTTATTTCAAAATAGAAATAATAGTCCTAAGACCTTTTAAGTTGTCAAATTGCGAGGTGTTGCTGGAGTTCGATGTTTGATTACAATACACATTTAAATGTTCATGACCATTACAAAAAGAATTTATTGCCAAACAGAAGTTATCGCTAATCCAAATTCCAAAAATTTTCCAACCAGCCACAGAGCGTAAGTTGTAACTGTAACTTTATTTCCAATTACAATATAAGTTTCCATCGTTCCCTGACCGCGGCAAGGAGAATTTATCGTTCTAGAACCAAATATCAATTATCTCGATAAAAAATCTTTTATAACTTTTCGACCTGCTGACGTAATTAAATTTCAATTGGAACTCTGTTCTGATACCAATACAAATTATAATTGTTTTTCAAATAGTGCTAGCAAACTTTTTTTCTATCACCAATCGAATTTTTGACGACGTTCAATAAATAAACTAGCGGACTAAATAATTAAGAACTGCGCTTTTAAAATGGATAAAAAAAAGGAAAAATTCCTTTTTTTTTTAGATGAAAAACGGAAACGTTGGGTATTACTTTCGTATTATACGTCTATCACCACCAAAAATCTCCTTTCTCGACTTTTGAAAGTGATGCGTCCTACTGTTTTTTTTTTTTCCCCTTGAACTTTAAGAAACAGAATCATTTTAATTCTAACCTTTATGGAAATCCATTCATACCATTTTAAAAACGTAGTTTTTAAACTTTTTACTCATTATTAATCCATACTCATGAAAAATATTTATAGTGACATGTTTTGCTGATGCATATCTCATCTATCTCAAACGGCAGAAGGACAAAAATAAAATTAAAACTCGTTTATTTAAAAGAACTGACTAAACAAAATTGATAACATTTATCGGATGCAGATTCCGTAAAGTTTTTCTAAGAATATCTCCCCTGCGTGTTTTTGAACTTCAAACATATATCATTGAGTTTAAAGACAAAACTGTTTTTACACACGACTGTCTTGTAGACATGTTTTTACACAAGAAAAGAGTTTTTTTAAAAAAGTTTTGCAGATCTGGCAAGGTTCCATTTTCAACAAAGATTTGAAGATCATTTGAGAGATATATTCCTCGTCTGTTTGAGTTTGGCGAAAACTTTTGTTTGCAATCAACACTAGAATTGAATGATATATTCTGAATGAATCGGTCTTTGCCTATTTTGCACATTCTCCAACGGCATATATATTGTAATAGAGTATGATATCCTCTGTAGGTAAACCACAGAGAAATTTATGCTACAATGACATTTTTTATATTAAAAAAAAAAACCCTTTCTTATTTATTTTAACATAGTTTGATAAAAACACAATATCAGAATACTCTTAGGAAAGTATTTTGATATTGTGTTTTCAGAACCTTTCTTATTTATTTTAACATAGTTTGATAAAAACACAATATCGTAATACACTTAGGAAAGTATTCTGATATTGTGTTTTCAGAACCTTTCTTATTCATTTTAACATAGTTTGATAAAAATACAATATCAGAATACTTTCCTAAGAGTATTCTGATATTGTGTTTTTATCAAACTATGTCCGTTATAGTCACATTGATAAGAAAGGTAAAGAGTTTTTCAGAATCATTTCATTCCCTGCTAATTTAGACTAGGTGGCCATTTATTAGAATGAATCTAGAATCCAGCGCATCAGGTCAGACAAGCAGACAATCGTAAATTCTGATTAAAAATTCAAATAGCTAATGAATTTTATTTAATATCTGTCTTTTAAACTTACATCCTGGTTATAATTTTCTGCGGGTAACTAAATATTATCAAAAATATTAAAGGGACAGAACATACAAATAGCAAATTAATAAATTTTGTTCCATATCTGTTAATAAAATATCCCTTCTATAATTAGTTCTTCTATGTGGGTCAGCCTATAAAAAATATTAAACTTATAAAACATGCTAACAGCTAATAAGTTTTGTTCCATATCTGTCTAAACCAATATCCTTTCTATAGTTCTATGTGGGTCAGCCTATAAAAAATATTAAACGGATAAAACATGCCAACAGCTAATAAGTTTTGTTCCATATATGTCGAAAACAATGTTTCTTCTATAGTTTTGACCATACCGTCCATTATTATCGCAAATATTAAAACTCCCGATTTTTTTGCAATATTCTCTTCTCTTGGATTAAAAGTTTTACTTGATAAAATATTTAAATTTCGAAGCTTTTCAATTAAAATGATCACTATTATTAAATTCTCACTATTATTAAATTTGCTCTGCTCATTTTTTAATATAGCATTCAAAAATAAAATATATTAAGATTTAATAATCTTTTTATTTTTTTCCTCACGATGCTCGGAAAAATTTCTAAATGACAAGAAGGAGAAAAAGTCAGGTTTGAGGTTAACGTAGCAATAAACTATTCTAAAAGTTATTTACTTCAAATTCTTTATAAAACTTTGAACAATTTTGAGGATGTTGAACTCACAAGAAAATAGTCTTAGAGTTCTTAAACTAGATTTATATTTCATTTGTCAGCGTTTAAATAGTAGGAGAAAAATTCCAAAGACCAATAAAATGGTAGATATTTCATTATACGAATGATTCAACTGAGAGAACAACGCCCTAAGTTTAAGAATATATATTGATCATTTTTACAGATTTTACAAAAAAAAGTATCTCAGTGATCATAAGAAATAAGTAAATGATTCTAAACCAAATGATTTACTTATTTCCTCCTCATAAGAAAGGAAGTTAGTTAAGTTTATTTTGGTTTATAGTTTTGAAATAAGTTTGTTTGTTAATCGCTTTTTATAAATTTTGTTTTTGAAAATACTGAATGCATCGTTACAAGTTTAAGTATCTTCGCCTGAACGTTTGTGAATGTAACACGTATACACTGATATTTATAACATTATTATTTTTCATTGGTAATGAAGACTTTGTTGGTTATAAAAAAACTAACTTGGTTATAAAATAATAGTTACTTTTATTATTTAAACAAGTTTACTCGTTGAAAGTAATAAAATAATAACCAAGCAGTGTTGTAAGCAAACGAAATTGTATCATAAAATTCAAATGTCTCGGATTATTTTCACTTAAATTTTAAATGTAAGAAATTTGTTACACATATTTTCTATACAAATATGCAAGATTAATTTTTAAACTTTTCGTATTTTACGAATTATTGGAGTAAAATAACTTGCAACTCAAAACAGTGCTTTGATATGCCATATTTCATTCAAATGTAATATTTATATAATTTGGTAAAACTGATTTTTAAATTGTCACAGACTTACGAAATTTTGTTGTAGAATAACGTATTATCTGGATATCATATATATCTTATTTCATTCTCTAGACGGGTAATTAGTGACATATCACGGTGACGAGACAACAGTGCATTTTTCCTGTTTCTTTCTCTTAACAACTTTTTTAGCAACTGTTCTTTCCATTCTATTTCGAGTAAACTAAGCCCATCAAGTATCAGTTAAATGACTCATTCTATATTCTTTCAAAAAGATTTCAATTCTTTCATTATATATTTTTTACTTAACACAAAGACAGAACAACGTAAACAAACTAATTAGGCATTGAAGTTGCCAGATACACAAAGCAAAAATATATCAATATTACTATGAAATACATAAACAAATAATAAATCAAAGCTAAATAAAAGATGTAGAAGAGAAAGAATTATATTTCAACAAATTCTATGTTCGATACGGGGCTGCATTTCATTAACTTCACGTTAATTAACATTCTAACTTATGTAGAAATTTAGCTCAACTTACACACTCCATTTTGCTTAAAAACGATCTACTGGCGCTGACATCATAGGTCACAAGTGTGGGTATCTGTGATCGTCTTCTTCATGAAATGAAAGTACCCAATTGTGTGCCTATAATAATTCTCTGTGCTTCATTCCAAAAAAAAAGTTCTTAAATGTCAAATTTAAAATAATTTCGGATTTTTTGAACATCAATAAATCGTTTGCTCAACAAAAATAAATAAATAAAATTTAAGCAAGAAAAAATGATTTGAGCAAACGATTCTGTAAATGAAAAAAAAAACACAATCGTTTTGTTTTTGACATTTCAAAGCTTTTGTTCCATATACAGAAAAATATGACAAACATATTAATACAATTTCTGCGTAAGACGTTATGATGAAATTTTAAGTTGTTAAAAAATAAAATTTTAATATTAATATAAAAATATTAATACCAAGTTTGTAATTGAGTTGACGTTTTCAAGACAGATACTTGATTGGAATAATTTCATAATTTGCATAAATGAAATAATTTCATATCGTATTGCTATTATCCCGTAACGTAAAAGTATATGAAAACGCTTAAACGTTGAGGAATAAAAGCACAATCAAATATCTGTCTTGTAAACTTCGAATCAATCACAACAGCTGCTGATGATAGCCACTGATTGCGTATGTTACATTTGCATACGTCGCATCTGTCAACTCATATCAAATGAGACATTTTTTCGGAAGGTAAAATGTAATTTGAATCGTTTAGATGGCTTGCGGATACGGTGACAGAAAACCTGATATGGTTAGATATAATCGAAATATAATTTGGTGGTTCATCCCTGTGGTGGCCCGTTTGACGTCTGGAATGGTTAAAATGTTGAAAGAAAGATTGATATGTCGATAAAAACGTGAGACATCGTAAAAAAAATGTTGATGAAACGTTGATTAAAAACTGTTGACAGATCCTTTTATGTTCAGCATAGTAATTATAAATAATCAATTTTGATTCCGTTGATAAAGATAATGTTTTCAATTAAATTGACTAAATGTTTTTACTTTCATGCTGTGAGGTTTGTTAATGACATTTATTATAATAATTACGATTAAATGCTTCATTTAAATATGAATATGTAATGCGATATGCTTATAGTTGGTTTTTTAAGTAGATATAATCTATTTAGAGGCTATTGCCTTTAGTTCGTAATAGATTATTTTTTCATTAAAGGTTGTCGGACTCGTTTTTAAGGGTACTGGTTATCAAGGACTTCATATTGTAGTGGTCCTTAAAATTTGATACATAAATTTACGGAAGGTTAATAAATGTTCAGGCATTCACAACTCAAGGCATTTTATCTAGAACTACTGTTTCGATTAATCAGGCCCTGCTGATTATTTACTGTTAAGTGTCATCTACTGATTTACTCATGATCCTGTTTTGAAAGATTTAAGGCCTTATAAATATTATAATTAAGTTCATATCACAAAGTTTTAAAGTTGCTTTTTACAATTTGAATATTACTTCATTTTGTTCTTTTTTTATTTATTTATGGAAAATTAACACAAACGTGTAATTGAAATTACATTGACTTAAGTGCCTTGTCTAGATATTTCGAGTTTAAATATTAAATATTTAATTGCTGTTATTAAATTTATTCAAATACAGGTAATTATACCGTAATTATATTACATTTTAATCTGTATATATGTCGATCCCTTGCTTAGTCGGTATTTTTAGTAAATGTCTGTTTCCTTTNATGTATCGTGGTTTTTGTGATTTAATGGCGGCTAAAAAGTTTTTACTAAAATTAACTACATAAACAACTTAGATAATATTGAGTACATCTCTTGAAAATAGTTAAAATTGTAATCATGTACTTTCTCACAGACAACGGCTAGACGAGGAAAAAATTTGGTTATCATATTGTTTAAAAATAATTAAGGTCTTAGGATTAGAGGAAGGGTTGAGGAATTAGAATATTTGAGTACAGTAGTGCTGTGCATTCGGTTTGGTTACCATTAAAGTTTATATGTTGTATAAGGTAATTTTAAGAGGTAATAAAGGTGGTCACCGAAGGCGGCTAGTTTTTTTCGTTAAATGTTTAATACCCCTCTCTTTTATACCTTAAATATTAACTATTATCCTTTCAAGTTTTGTTAAACATATAATTATTGAGTTTTAAAGTAATAAAAATGATTTTCATGCCAATTTTAGATACTTGCTACTGGAGACAAGGAGCAACAAGGTTTATTTGCTGAAGTAAAAAGTACTGTAAATAGTTTTGGTAAGATCATTTCTTTTAGTTTTGAAAAACAAAATTCATATTATATCATATTATAAAATTCATATATATATATAATAAATAGATTTCGAGACATCAAACAGTAATTTTCTAATATAATTGCATGAAATTTGAAAATGACACTCCATGAAGTCATGATGCTAGTATTTTTCTAATATAATTATATGAAAATGATACTTCATCAAGTATTTTTCTAATGTATGAAAATGATACTTCATGAAGTCATGCTACTTCATCAAGTATTTGTCTAATATAATTGTATGAAAGTAATACTTCATGAAGGGCATTGTTGTTGATTTTAATTAAGTATGAACTTACCAAAGTTGTTAAACGTTGACATTGTTGTTAAACAAGGTTGTAAAATAGTTGAAAAAGTTATCCAAAATATTCTGATTTGCGCAATTTTATTAATATCCATGCCAAAGTATTAGTAAAATAATAACGAAGTATGTGTGTAGTTATTGCTCGCAATCTCAAATAAGTAAATTTTTTTCTGCTATTTCCCTTTCTGTCATTACGCTTGACGCAGAACATTGAAGAATCAATTATAACATGCGATTTACAAAAAGTACAAGTTAAATTTGTTGAATAATCAGCTCAGATCTGTGGACACTCAGGGAATAGAGCGTTCACCTTCCAATGAGTTGAACCGGGTTCGAATACCAGAGATGGCTGGTCCATACGAAACCGAATCCAGCTTGCACCAACCACAGTGCTGACGTGAAATATCCTCAGTGGCAGACGGATCATGGGTTAGAATCCCTTTGACGTCAGGCTAACCGTGGAGGTCCTAGTGGTTTTCTTCCCCATGTAACGCAAATACGAGTTAGTTCGAGCAAAAAGTCCTCCACAAAGACAAATTTCTTCTAATACTTTATCCAGGAGTTCCCTTGTCTCATGAATTGGATTCTAAATTACATGGCAAGGGAGTTGAACATCGGCAACCATAAACTCATAATTGAGTCGGCTCTCAACGACAGTTATAAAATAAAATAAACACACACTAGGGCCATGTTCAAGCTGTTCTCAGTGCCATCTACTGTGTTCCATAATTTGTTCTCCATACGAGACTTTCTTGAGGCTATAGCACTATCATAAAGTGATCACCATCTTGAACAAAAATTAATTTCCGATTATCATAAACTGGTGCTACATTAAACTGTCTACTGACGTAGTACATTAATTCTTTAAACTATATGATAATGTTATTCATTTTCTTTCCTAAGCGAAAGCAAATTCTATACTTATCTGTGAGCGTAAGCTAGTATAAAAATGATCTAGTTATATGACGCGTCTGAACTCGTCATCAATAATTAGCACATGATTTGAAAAAAATGGCATGAAGCTATAGACTATACAGGTTCATATCCCAGCAATAGCTGGTTGAATCGTATAGCGGCAAAGGCCTACACTAACAACAATACAGGCATAAAATATCACCGATTGAAAGCGTAATATGAATTGGAACAAATACGGGCTTAGATAATTCTAAAAATCCTCTTCGAAGTAGAATTCATCTTAAAACTTAACTCTAAATTGTAATATATTCTAAATAGCAAGTTTGCAAAGTTTAATTTTGAGTGCAACACATCCGCATTATTATTGTAGTAATTCAACAGATGGTGATAAAATCAGATTTAAATACTTATATACATAATCGCGTTTTTTATATTTATGTCACCATCACATTAACATAAAAAAGGAAGCATCCTGTTCTAATTCCCTACGAATGCTAATCGACAATTTTAATATTCCCTACATTTTAAATCGTTGCTATGTGTCTTGTTCATTTATACATCAAAACTTTTTCAGATCAGGAAATCATCACCCCCATCGAAGTGAATGAAAATGGCGAACCACTAGGTGAGCATGGCATTCGAGCCAGAAGAGACATTCACAGTTCCAATCGAAGATATTTCATTCTGGAAGGTCTTCGAGAACGTTTCCATCTGGAGGTGCAGTCTGAACCTGACCTTCTCGCGCCAACTTTCAAAGTATATCATTTGGGTGGAAATTCATCTCGTGGTTATAAAAAAGACAAACGAGATCTGGAAAAGTGTTTGTTTCGGGGTCAGATAAAGAATCGCCCTAACTCTGCAGTGGCTCTGAATTTATGTGGTGGAATGGTGAGTCATTGTAATGACACTATTTGATTCGCAATGAAATACTGTAATGATACCATATAAATGTTTGTGTGTATAAGCTATAGGCGGAATATATGTACAGGTCAAAAGTCTTAAGTTTTTATAAAGAAGAGTTTTCTTGATTTTTTTTTTCAGTAACAAAGCTTAGATTCGTTTTTGTATTATTTCTTTTTACTTTACTCACTAGAATAGGGTGCAAAATTTCCACTCGCAAGTTAGCCATTGGCGATAGAATATTTAGTGCTACCAAGTAAGCTTAATTCTGTAAAATGATGAGTTAGTAACGCATTTTTTTCAGAATTGAGAATTTACATTTTAATGCTATAGATCTGGAAGAAATCGCGTCAAACCATTTAGTTCGCAAATTTTTAAAATTATGTCCTTGAGATTTATTATTTGTTTTATTTATTTATTTATTATTGTGATTATTATTTTTCACAATAAGTATACTTCAGTTTTCTAGTCTTTTATCATTTTGGTCTCCAGAGAAATTTATACCATAACTATTCATATTTTAAAAATAATGGCGAGCTAAAGTTTTAGTTTGAACTGAAGTTTCTTGTACTGTTTCAGAAATTCTTTACCCATTTTAGACTGTTGTTAGAGTTTAATTTAGATTAGATCTGAATTACTTTTTGTTCACGTCTCCGGTATATATTTTATGTATAGTCTTTGGTATAATTCGTTTTAAAATGTTTTGATATAAACTTAAACAAGGAAACAATCCAAAGTTTAGTTTTTCTAATTCTCCAAGTACGAATTTTTGAATTGATTGAAGGAATGTTTTATTATTAATTTCAATGATTATTTCGAAAAATATTTATTAGAATTAGGCATCATTTTATATTAATTCCTAAAATTCAAAAGTCTTGTAAAATTTTTAAAAAAAGTATTTTTTTAAGTAAAATTTAAATGTATTTTTAAAAAAATTTATTTTAACTGTTTATGAAACACATTTCATCATTATAAAATTATATTCCTTTTCGCTCTCAAAAGCTGGTATAAATCCAGAGAGTTACGCAACGACTGCTTTTAATATATATTTTTCGAATTCCTGTCAAAAGAGAAGTAAACCCCTTCCGCAGATTAGGTTTAGAAAACTTATATTTAAAGGAAAGGAAGCAAACATATAAGTAATATCTCTCAAATCATTATATTAAAGATGGCAGAATGAAAAACATCCTAACTGAACGAATTGCCTTACGAAACTAGGAGCAGTTTCTAATAATCACCTTCCAATTTCTCTCCATTTAGTCCAGTAATCAAACCTGTTTTACACTTTTTTTAACAGAGATTGATTAGATTTCTATACTGTTTTTGCTTTAATTCGATAGCGTAAATATTAAACTTAAAATTCTCATGATTTGTATATTTTTAAAAGGATTATAAACATATATATAACATATATACTAAACATATATAGGGAAATCCTTATACATCTATATAATTTTTCAGGTGACTTTACAACAATAACAATTAGTTGTAACCTAAGTGCAAAGGCTAAAAATTTAGTTTTTTTAATAAAAAAATTTACTTTTATTAACGAATTGCACAAATTTGTATTTTTTTTTCTATGTTTGAAAATTAAAAAAAAAAAACTTTTTTGTATGTTTTTTTAAAAAACTATTCTGTTACTAGCAATCGCATTCTTAGTTACTTGAAACTGTACTTTCACGAACGAATTCCGCAAATTTATATTTTTTCTATATTTGAAAATTGTAAAAAAAAACTTTTTTGTATGGTGTTTTGAAAAATATTCTGTTATTAGCAATCGCATTCTTAGTTACTTGAAACTGTGATTCACAGAACTTTGCTTATGCTCATTCATCTGCAGCTGCATTTTCTAAAGACACGAAATGAGCTATTAGAACAGATTCTGTCTCTCTTTGGCGTAAAAATACTTGTGGTTTTGCCAAATTGTCTTCAAAATTAGCGGCAAGTGACAACAACCTGGTGAGTAATGTTTTCCCGCCGTCTCGGGCAACTTGTTTTACAGATGAGATTTACGAACTACAACATTTAAGTCGATTTCCGTTCTATCTACGGTGGGAAATTTGGACTGAACCCAACTCAGTTAACTGAAACAGATTCTTATTGTCTTCAATACTGAACGGTCGAACGCTTGTTATCAATACTTGCTATAGTGTTCTCAGCAGCAAATGAGTTTTTATACGAGGTTAAATGCTCATTAGATTTGCAAGCAAAAGAACTTTCTAAAAATAACGAGAAAATCAGAAAAACACCCTCAAAACATAAGGTTCAGCTCAAATATTCTTAGTTATTTAAAATTAATCCCTGATTTCAGCAATATATTTGAAAAAGTGCAATGATCAGAATCCGGATATGAATTATGTTTTCCTCCCTCACCCAAGATATTTTGGGCAAAACCCTCTTCAAAGCTCATAATTTTAACCGTTAAAATTCTACCAAGGGGGCTAAAGGGATAAAAAATTTAAAACATGAACATTTTTAGCAAGGAAAAGAATTGATAAATATAAGTGGAAGGGGTTTTAAGAAAACATTCCACATATTTGAATTCAGAAAGTCATTTTATATCAGGGTCATTCCAAGATCTGATTTTCATACGCACGGTGGTGGTGTTATATGTTTAAGTAAGATACGTTAATTTGTAATTTGATGTAAATAACAATAAAACTGACTAAATGCCAAGTCAATATTGCAAGTCTGTGCCCAACAAGCATATCGTTTAATTTACAACGCATGCATTCAAAAAAACATTTTTCCTTTATTCTTAAACAATTATATTTTGTAACGAAAGTATTATTATATATTTTAATAAAATTTTATACTTTTCAAGAAACAAGTGTATAGTAAATGCGCTGCAAATGATAAAAATGCTGTAAGTGTGTATTTTATTTTAATTTTTCAATATTTAAATCTACAGAGAGGTATGTTGAAAACGGAAGATTCTGATTATTTACTCGAACCTGTAAATCACAATGAAGAAGATAGTTTTGCAACAGCCACACCTCACGTATTGTCCAAAAGATCTGTTACTGTGCCATTGGCAAGTGAATTGGAAAAGGAAAGTATTAAGGAGGAAGATCAGAAATTCTTTTGTGGAAAAAAACGAAGGTGTAAGTATTTTTTACTACGTTTTTCTTATATCGCTCTTGTGTCTAGAACGCTGTTTTTCAAAGCTCTGCGCCAAGATAATAAAAAAAAATACAGTTTAAGTGACTTAGCAATGCAATGGTTTTAAAATATATGCATAATCTTGCCGTTTATCTGGGCTTTAGAACAGAAAAATAGCTTAAATTTTTGAAAAGTTATTAAACTTTTTTTAAAAATCACCAATTTGGCGCCATTTTCTCATCTAGATGAAAATTATCAAAATCACTGCCTTATTCTCGGTTTTTGCAAATTTTTATGAGACCAAGAAATGCAGCATTGGAGTAAATTTTTAAATATTAAAAAATTAGACTACAAGCCTTTTTCATTTTCACAAAATTGTGGTTTTTCACTATATTGACATTTTGCGTCATTTTTAAAATAAGCGTAGACAGCGTTGGCTTTGGATAGCTAAACTTCACCTAACAGTCATGAGTAACAGTTACAAACTCACGGTAGTTCTAAAAATAGTATATTATTCGTAAAAAAGCATCAATTAATACTATGACGAAGCCATCGAAATATAGACATAAAGGTGGAATTTCGCTTGCGAAATTCCAACTATTTTCCGACTACCTAAAGTACTTAATCAGTAAGTACTCCAGCCTGATGACAATGCAATTTTCAACAGTTTTCTAATATCTTTTAGCAGAATATTATTAATTAATATTTTTTAGTGCCAGATGACAACATAAATTTTAATCATTTCTTGATCACTGAAAGCAGAATTCGTTGTTATATTATGCTGCAGGAAACTTTTCAACCTTTTCCTGACTAGCTGGAATTTTGAATTTTCAACTCGAGTTCAATCGTTTCGAAAAAAGTGCTAGATAAATATCTCTCCAATCGAAATTCCGACCATTTTCTGGCATGAACAAACTAACAGGCATAACGCTAAAAATAATAACATAAAAGATAATACATATTCTTTGTATAGTATATTTTATATATACTTAGATAGGAGAAATAATTTTAGTTTTTAAGACCTAAAACGAAAAAAACATAGCGTATAACCTTCGTAATAAACCTCTATCACCACCGAAAGTCTTACGTCTTTCGAAATAGACGCGACCTACGTTTATAGTTTTAATAGGTCTAAGCAAAGTAAACTACTATTTTTAGTTTACTTGAAAAATTTAAATTTTAGAATGTTTATTTTATTATTTGAAATCGAAAAAAAAACATCTCGTTTTTCACTTTAAGTTCGTCCATGTATTAACTGCAGTACTTTTTTTTAAAAAAAAACTTTTACAGCAGTACTTTTTTTTAAAAAAAAAGTTTGTCTAAAATAAGAACTCCCCCAGACATTCGTCAGACTTACTTTAGCATGATCACCGTTACCATGATCCTCGTCACCATGCCTCATGATCCTCGTTACCTCATTACTATGATCACCGCCACAGGTCCAGACCTGGACTTGTGGCGGTGATCATGGTAACGAGGTATGACTATTTCAAATAGGGGTGCGGGGTAACAGTTTTGGAGTGGTTTCAGCTTGGGTCGGCGAGAGAAAGGGAATCTCTTTCTTCGGTCTATTGTGTTATTGCTAGCGTGAAGCTACCCTCCCTAAAATGCGCCATTCTTGTTTCCGTAGCACCAGATAGCCTCAGGCTTTGTGGCGGGAGGAGTTCTTAGCTTAAACAAACTATATAAGCCCTCCTCATCCCATGACACTAAATTCGACCCCACTCTCAAACTCGTTCTTTCGCGATTTGCCTTGCGACTCAAAGGGAGGAGAGGGCTGAAATTGGGAGCGGAGCCAAGTTTCGGGGTATGATTGAGATTGATGTCATTAGATAGGTTTTTTGATATATCAAATTCATCTATTTTATTTTCCGATATAACATGTATTTATCCTTTATCTTTTGATTGCAGTAGCAATATTTGTGACGAGCTAAAGCCTATAGGACAAATCAATGCACTTTTTTCGCAGAACTCAAATCTGCAATTAAAAATAAGGGTTTCTTTTTAGTACTTTTAAGTTGTCCTCACCCTCAGAGGGTGGCTTGCTGTCCGAGTTTGCATGCTTTGAAAATATTTCGCACTTTTATTTTTAGATAATAGAATTTTCGATTATAGAATATTTCTTGAGATATTCGATCATCTCCATACTTTTTGGACATGCTTTCAATAGCCTAATGATTAAATTCGACGGAAATTTTAATCATTAAGCACCCAACAATTATGCAAAATTATGAGCGAATTTTTCAAAATTATCATCCCACAAATTATGCGTATATAGTAACAGCATGTCGACACTTGATGATTTTTCAGACATGCCTCATCGACCAAGAAGGAAAGACCACTGGCTTCCCGGGGAATTTGCTTTTGAAAAGTCGCAAAACAATTCAGTCAAAGGTAGAACAAAGCGTTGGGCTGATGGTCATAAGACTACGAGGGAAGGAGACAAAAGGAGACATTCCCAATACAGAAAGAAGCGTAGGAGCGTTGAAACACTGGTTGTAGCTGATAGAGAGATGGTTCAGAAACATGGAACTGAAAACGTCACAACATATTTACTAACTGTATTTAATATGGTAATGTATTTCATTTGTATTAGTGTTTCTAACTAATGAATTATTTCAGTTCCTATATTCAGTTTTTATTCCCCTCTTTAAATGTAAAGAGAATACTCAATTAAATAAACTAATAGGAAATATAAAAAAATAACTCTGTGAAATCGGCAAAGTTTCGAAAATTACTCCTTTTTCCCCCCAATTGAGTTTGCTTCTCAGTATTATTTTATGATAAACGACACCATGAATGGACATCGACTGACTATAACCCACACACCGAGTATATATAATGCTTGAAGATCTTAAGTAGAAATGCAAAACTAGGACATAATTAAATTGCTCAAAATTACATAATTATCTTTTAGAAAACACGTTTTTCATGTTACACAAACCACGCATTCTCCACAGAAGTGGTTTTGCATTTAACTACATGCATTTCTTAAGCATTTTTATTTTAATTTTAAAAAAATCTTTGGGTCACAAACTAGTATAGGGTTTCTGGGGTATAACTCCTCCCCTGACTGCAACGCACGTCTAACAATGAACTCTCACTTTATTGAGAAAATGGTAAGGTTTTAGAACAAATAATCTAAAGCCTTGGGACAAGATATCTCCCTCCTTCAGTAAGACTGTTCTTTTTTAACACAGGTAGGTTTGAGAGAAGAGTTGGTGAGCTGATATTTTCAATGGAATTCATGCCTAGAGTTTTGGCTAGCCCTTCTATTCCCTGAGTAGGTATTTCTTGAGCAACAAAGCCTGCTGGTGTGTGCTGTCATTCACGAAAATGAAGTGAAGATTGACAGTGCCTCAGAACAATCTTACATAGGACTCTACTAATTCAGTCCCATACCTCAGAGAAGTCAGGTCTGTGGGAGCATTTAACATAAAACCGGCCTACACCATAAAACCCTGGCCTCCATAGTGACCAAATATCATGATGTTGAAAGGATGGTACTGCGTCCGTGGTTCCCAACATATGTGAAAAAGTCGAAAATTATTTTGCAGACAGGATTGACATTTTCAAACGTGCTCACTTCTAATATTGCTAGCAAGTTCCGGTGGTTGTTCTGTGCCCCAGAGTGCCAGCTCTGATATACATGGCTGAATTCTTAGAGCCCTATGTAAGATTGTTTTGAGCACTATGAAGTTCAATTTTACGGATGACTACATGCGTGCTCGCAAAGTTGGGTTGGAAGATCAATTGCAGTTCACCACCTCCTGCNGGAATTTGCTTTTGAAAAGTCGCAAAACAATTCAGTCAAAGGTAGAACAAAGCGTTGGGCTGATGGTCATAAGACTACGAGGGAAGGAGACAAAAGGAGACATTCCCAATACAGAAAGAAGCGTAGGAGCGTTGAAACACTGGTTGTAGCTGATAGAGAGATGGTTCAGAAACATGGAACTGAAAATGTCACAACATATTTACTAACTGTATTTAATATGGTAATGTATTTCACTTGTATTAGTGTTTCTAATTAATACATTATTTCAGTTCCTATATTCATTTTTTATTCCCCTCTTTAAATGTAAACATAATGCTCAATTAAATGAACTAATTGGAAATTTAAAAAAAAACTCGGTGAAATCGGCAAAGTTTCGAAAATTACTCCTTTTTCCCCCCAATTGAGTTTGCTTCTCAGTATTATTTTATGATAGACGACAGCATGAATGGACATCGACTGACTATGACTCACACACTGAGTATATACAATGCTTGAAGATCTTAAGTAAAGATGCAAAACTAGGACATAATTAAATTGCTCAAAATTACATAATCATCTTTTAAAAAACACGTTTTTCATATTACACAAACCACGCATTCCCCACCGAAGTGGTTTTGCATTTAACTACATACATTTCTTAAACATTTTTATTTTAATTAAAAATAGAAAAGATCTTAAGGTCATGAACTAGTGTAGGGTTTAATCTGGGGTATGACTCCTCCCCTGACGACAATGCACGTCTAACAATGAACTCACACTTTACTGAGAAAATAGCGATGTTTTAGAGCAAATAAGCCTTGGGACAAAATATTTCCCTCCTTCAGTAAGACTGTTTTTTTTTTAAAAAAAACACCGGTAGGTTTGAGAGAGGAGTTGGTGAGCTGATATTTTCGATGGAATCCAAGCCTAGAGTTTTGGCTAGCCCTTCTATTGCCTGAGTAGGTATTTATTGAGCAACAAAGCCTGCGAGTGTGTGCTGTCGTTCACGAAAATATAGTGAAGATTGACAGTGTCTCCGAACAATCTTACATAGGACTCTACTAACTCAGTCCCATACCTCAGAGAAGTCAGGTCTGTGGGACTGTTTAACATCAAATCGGCCTACACCATAAAGCCCTGACCTCCATGGTGACCCAATATAATGAAGTTGAAAGGTTCTCCACGGTTCTCAACATATGTGAAAAAGTGGAAAATTATTTTTCAGACAGGATTGAGATAGATCAGTGAAGAGAGCATAGGCCCTTTTCAAACGTGCCCACATCTGATATTACTAGCAAGTTCAGGTAGTTGTCCTGTGCCCGGAAGACACTGTCAGGCAGACACTCAGACTTCTCTGAGATATATGGTTAAATTCTTAGAGCCCTATATAAGATTGTTTTGAGCACTTCGAAGTTCAATTTTATCGTTAACTACACGCGTGTTAACAAAGTTGGGTTGGAAGATCAATTGCAGTTCACCAGCTCCTCCAAGAAATCTCCTCAGACTAAAACAGGCCTTGGTGATAGTGTAATTTAATGGCCCAAAACATTTGAGAGAGCTGCATAACCGTTAAGGGAGTTCATACTCAATAGTAATTTTTCTGCACCATTAATAGGGCAACCTTGTTGTGCCCCAAGTCAAAATTATTGATAGTTCCATCAAAATAATTTGATAGTTAATGTTGGTTTCAGTGCCATTCATGATAGTCCAACATCATTTGATGGTCAACATCATCCAACATTTTACATTATTCATTCATGGTTTTTGATACGCCAACAAACTTATATCAATCCATGATGGAAAATGCTACTTTAATACTAAGATGGTTAACCATTAAGAGAAGTTTGGTTCTCATGGGCCAACAATCGTGATGGTTCCAACTATACATTTTCATGATGGTTTAATGGAAATTCTTTCTGGTTCTCAGGATTTGATGGTGTTATTGACCATCAAAACAATTTTCTTCTATGTTGGCCCATCAAAAATCAGTCCGAATTCCTACAATGGGGTGATGGTGGTTCATGATCGTTCCAACATGTAATTTCTAAGAAAATTATAATGAAAATTTGATGATTCAACATGAACAAACCATCGAAACAAATTGCTATTCTTACGTTGTACCATCATAAATCTGTCCAAATTTCTACATAGGGGTGATGGTTTCTTATGTTGCTTACCATCAAAAATATAATGGTTCATGATGGAATTATTGATGATTACCATCAAGATTATGTTGGTTCATCAATGGAAAACCATCAAAAATTTCTCTTTATTACCTTTTACTTTTGTTTTTTAATATACTTTTATGTATTTTTCTATGAAATTTCACTTGATTTTGGTACTAATTATTGAGTTATCAGCAAAAATATGTTTGTTTGTTTTGACACAGTATAGTTCATCTATCCCATTCCAATGATCTGTAAATTCCCATTTTTATAGGTAGCTATGCTGTATCAAGATTCAACTGTTGGTAGCAATGTCAGCGTTATTTTAGTTGGACTCGTTTTACTAGAAGGAGACGAGGTAAATAAATATTTTTTTCTTCAGTTTGTTGAGTTTATGAAGGCATTTAACTATTACCTAGAAATAAGGCGGAGTTTCATATCTAAAGCTATGAAGTAATAAAAAAGTGAAAAAACCAGCTATTAATGCTTTCTGATAATTGATTGTATTATCTTTTACGCGTTGTAACTTCTTTATACCTAAGAAGTATTCCAGTTGTTTTGGAATATCACAAAAAGAATTAATTTAGGAATGATATAGTGGAAATTAATTACAAAACATTTCCTAGAATGATCTAAAATTGAAACTACTTATAAAGTCAATGTTTATTCCATGCTCCTCTCTTTTCAACTGTTTTTAATTAAACTTTTTGAATATTTATTGAAAAAGAAAAATGAAGAGGATAATAAAAAACATGAAATTGCTGTTTCGATATATTTAAGGAAATTTGTAATTGAATTATGAAAAAATCTTTCTTTCTTTCTTTTTTTTTCTGAGGCATATAGCAGAATAAATAAATGTTACTTACTTCCAATGGGAAATTTAAGCATTTTCGAAATAATAATGTTTATTATTTTCTTCAACTAATCACTTAAAACATGTGTTTTATTTAACTTACTTTTCAGGTTAAAACTATTTTGTAAGCTTTCAGTTAATGTTTTAAATACAAAATATAGTTAGCAGTTTCTACAACTTTTAACTGCCTTGCTGAATAATTAAACGTATAATTAACTGTAGATGAATAATTAAAATTTTCTAACGTTATTCAAAACTTTTGATTTATTCGTATGATTGTTATTATTTTTATTTCCTTTGTACTACGTTTGCATGGTAAATAGGAAATAAAAAAAACTTATTTTTACAGCCAGGACTTAGTTTGTCTCATAATGCCGAAAATTCTCTAAACAGCTTTTGTCAGTGGCAATCCACTATCCACACGAGTAAAGGTCACCAACACGATCATGCTGTTCTAGTTACCGGGTTGGACATATGCTCTTGGAAAAATGAGCCATGTGATACTCTGGGTAAGAAACGAACAAAACGCCGAGCAACAAAATGGCTTCTTCTATCAAAATCTATCTTATTGATTTTTATTAGCATTATGAGTTAATTCAGTTCAAATTTTTAAGGTTACGCTCCAATAAGTGGCATGTGCAGCAAGTACAGAAGTTGCACAATCAATGAAGATTCTGGCTTAGCTCTGGCTTTTACTGTGGCTCATGAAATAGGACACAAGTAAGATAAAATGTTATCCTTTCAAAGAAAAGTTTAATCGTATGCGAACGCAGTTTGAAAAAAACTAATTGTAAAAATGGAATTATTTGTATTTAAAACAAAATATATCAGTTTTTCTACTTTAAAAAATTGCTTTGAATTAAACTTATTATTTTATTCACATATCTTTATTAGTTTTTTTTTTCAATCAATCGTTATAGATCAAGGGTTTCCAACTTACATGAGGCCGGGGGCCACAATTAAAAACACCAGTCTAATGGCGGGCCGCAACTTTATCAAAGTTTTATGTAGGACTCTTTTATGTTTAAAGGAACATTAAATATTACTGTCAGATTTTTATCAAGTTGTACGAAACAAACGTATTGAATTGCAAATTAAAATTAGAAGTAGATTTTTAGGCAACATACACGATTATTTCTGTATTTGAATAAATATTTTCTTGGATGCAAAACCTGAGAAATTGGTTTGTTAAATTCGGTTTGATTGGTTTGTTAAATACTTTTTAAAAATTGGTTACGCCGTTGGTTTGTTAAATTTCACAGAAACGAAAAAATTACGTTTTTTTTAACGAAAGAAAAGTACTTTAAACCCACATAGATTTTTTACGAAAATTTTTCGCTAAAAATGACAACTAATATATTTTAGTTCGCGGGTCACAAAAAAAGGCTTCGAGGGCCGGATGCTGCCTGCTAGTTGGCAACCACTGTTATAGATCATACTATGCTATGTTTAATTGAATACAATGCAACTAAACATATGAAACTGTATGTAGCACAATTAGAAAAGAAAACATAAACTATAGTTTATTGGCGTCGTATAAAATTAGGAACTGAATTAAAAACGAAGTAAATTCTCCATACTTAATAAAAATGTCTTAAGTTCTTAAATTAAGAAAACAGTAATTTTATTTTAAATTATTCATTTTTGATATAGATCTTTCTAATGATTTTAACACGTTTGACACCATTCGCTAACCATAACATAAGATTTCTTAGTTAGGTAGTTCGGTGCAAACATTTATTTATTTCTATGTCCATTTGGTTAAGTAATTTGTCTGAGGTAATCAAATTTAATTAACAATTTAAATTCTACCTAAAAATTCATTCAATTAAGTAAGTTAACCTCTCAGCTAGTCAAACTAGATTAACGGTCACAATTTATTATCCATCTCAAATCATTCAGTTAAACAATTTTATCTCTGAGTTTGTTAATTTAACTAATAAAATCAAATCCGAACTCTCTTTTGTATAATTATTGTATTAGACACTATTTTCTATCTTTAGAATTATACAGGGAATATTGAATTTTAAATTATTCGTTTATCACTATATGCAAAAATTTATTATTCATTCTTTCATGAGAAGTCCTTTTATTGGCCAGGATAGCCTGGTTGGTAAGGCGCTGGGCAATATAATTTCTATAACAAATCAATACCTCTGGGGGTACTGGATTAGAAATCGATCGTTCCCTGATTCAGGTCAAAATTACGATCTGTGGATGAATTAATGGATGTATGAATGGGTCCGCAATATAAACGGATGTGACATATGGTGTGGCAGAAGTCGAATTCTTGATCATAGATGGCGCCACCGGAAAACAAGAACAATCGCACCCCTCTGCCCAAACATGCATACGAAAGCAAGCAAGTCCTTTTGTGTTTTAAATTCACATTAAAAAAGTGAAAATCAAATATTTAGCATAAAACATACATAAATTTATAATATTTTATCTTCAATGTAATCGCTGAAATTTATTAAATCTAATTTTTCATTGTGATTTTGATTATTTAGCATATGTTATAATTTAGTAGAATGCTTAGCACGTAGAATAAGATTACAAACAACACTTAAAAAAAAATTTGGAAAATTCAATATAATTAATTGACCATTAATCTATAATAAACTCTATTTTCAGTAATATAATATTTAGATTTGTTTTACAATTAGTCATTTATACAAACTTAATTTTAAATTAATATAATACATTTAAGCATATATTTGACGCTTCCATAACTGTTTCTTTTTCAGTTTTGGGATGATACATGATGGTCAAGGTTCTTCACCATGCCGGCGGAAAAGGGGTACCCTAATGTCAGCTTCTCTTTCTGGACTGGATACCAGTGTCCTGTGGTCGGACTGCAGTAAGCGGGACCTGGCCAAATTCCTGGAGTACGGGCTTCCACCCACAACACTGTGTCCGGCAACACTTTAAGTGTGAGCTGCGTTCGCGAGAGACAAACNATATAGTACCTGTTCTTGAAATATTGCATTGGACACTATGATATCTTTAAAATTATGCAGGGAAAATTGAATTTTAAATAATTCGATTATCACTACAAGCAAAAATATATTATTTATTCTTTTATGAGAAGTCGTTTTGCTATTTGAATTCACATTAAAAAAGTACAAATCAAATATTTAGTGAAAAATATCAATAAATTTATTATATTTTATCTTCAATGTAATCTCGGAAATTTACTAAAACTATTTTTCTGCGTGATTATGGTTATTTAACATATTTAATAGTTGAGTAGAGTAATAAATGTAGATAACACGTAGAATAAGATTACAAACTACACTTGAAACAAAATTTTGAAAATTCAATATAATTAATTGACCATTAATCTATAATAAACTCTATTTTCAGTAATATAATATTTAGATTTGTTTTACAATTAGTCATTTATACAAACTTAATTTTAAATTAATATAATACATTTAAGCATATATTTGACGCTTCCATAACTGTTTCTTTTTCAGTTTTGGGATGATACATGATGGTCAAGGTTCTTCACCATGCCGGCGGAAAAGGGGTACCCTTATGTCAGCTTCTCTTTCTGGACTGGATACCAGTGTCCTGTGGTCGGACTGCAGTAAGCGGGACCTGGCCAAATTCCTGGAGTACGGGCTTCCACCCACAACACTGTGTCCGGCAACACTTTAAGTGTGAGCTGCGTTCGCGAGAGACAAACACACACTCGCCCAGTAAATTAAATGCAGGACCTTCAATAATAGCTAAAGATATTAAATTTTCTTGAGTAACAAAGAATCTCCTTTCGATATTTTTTTTTATCACATATTTAACGAAGTAGGACACGAATTGATAAATTTCGGCCAATATTTTTTAATTGTTTTAAAAGCAATTCCTGAAATTATTACTTCCAATTATCTGGATTTAATAAAAATATGGTACTTGTATCCCTTTAAGAAAAAAACGGCCCCAAGAATAAAATAACTAATATAGATGATGATGATGATATGAGATTTTTAGATTATTTTATTCTTGGTAAATCAGTTCTAGTTGTTATAGCAAACATGGCTCTCACATTTGACATGCGATTATTATGCAAATGATCTCTTTTAATTAAGATGATATGACTTCTCTTCGTATTTCACTTCATTCATTTATTACTCAAATAATCTCATTACACTTAGTATTAGTCTTTTCTTTCTTTTTTTTTTTGTTGATAATTTTAAAACTATTTGTATAAATCAATATTTATTGCGCATTTTTTTTCTATCAATTTCGAAATTGAACAATTTCTGTTTTTCTAGAAGCGGATTTAGAATTATTTAATAAGAATATTCGTTTGCTATATTTCCATAGGTTGAACAAAGTACGCATCACATTTTCTAGGGTTTAACTATTTTAAAACTGAAACGTTCTGAAATTTATTTTTTCAACATTCGTGCAATTTAATTTATCAAATAAGTAATCCCACGAAACTGAAACGGTAGGATATTACGAGATTAAAAAAATGCCTTTGCTTCAAAAATATGCAGAAATAATATTCGGCAAGGTTCAAGCATTCAAAAAATAGACGCCCATTTTCAAGACTTGAATGAGACGAAACAAAAGTGATTTAAAATATAAAACGTTAAGTTGCCAGCGAAGTAAAGGTGAGAAACAGGACTAGAAAAACCTCATTAACCGAAAGAGAATAAAAATAAAGATGAAAAACAGAACAAGAAAAACCTCTGTGGCTGACAGGAGCAAATCAGGGTAAAATGCATTTCTACGCACTATGGCGAGGTTGTGAAGAACTAATACCATATCGACTGTTATTTTCAATCTGAATATTTTTGAAGCGAATGAAGTCATCATTTGTTCGTAAATTATTCTGACACAGGGTATTTTAGCTAAAGTTTCTTTTTCAATATTTCAAAGTGTGCATAATAACTGTAAAAAGTGTTAAAAATAGTTGTTCGAAAAGTTGATAGTAGCACTAAGCATTACATTTTTACACAAATACTTCATCGATTAATGTATTTTGATATTGTGTGCCTTTCTAAACCGAAGGCATGGAGACGATCACCAAACGCTTCGACCAATTAAGACTAGACGTTTATTTAATTCAAACTCGTACTTTTTCTTCTGTTACACACCGTACCACAAAACATTCTAACTCTAAGATTTATCAAAAACTATGGTAACAAAATGACAAAACTATTAATAAATGACAACATTAAATAATCAAATAGTAAAAATAAAAAATTGCGTAGTTTAGAATTATCTAATTTTTTTTTCCTGGTTATTTATAGGTCACCTAGATCTTCCTGTTTAAAAAATGAGCCAGATTCTCCTGATGAGTTGCAATTTCCTAATCATCTTCCAGGACAGTTGTATGACGCCGACATGCAATGTCGGCTGCAGTTCGGGACCAAATCTAGACTTTGTGAACACTACCCAAGGCAGGTTAGTCTTCGCAATTAAGTGCTCTTTCAGCATTTTAGCATAAAAATATCAATTAAAAATTAAATATTACTATCATAAAGTATACAAAATTACCAATTTAACTCTTTAGAAATTAAAGGGCACAACTAATGGGAATTTTAAAAAATCTGAATAGTTGTAATAGTCTGAATTATTACTGTTCCTCTTGTGTTTGATACGATAGTTTTTATTTTTGTTAAAAATCCTAACATTTAATTAAAGGTAACAATAAAAACTGACTTCAGTCGCTTTTGATTTAGACTGTAATCAAATAAGTTCTCTTAGCATAGAAAAAAAGGCCATGCTCAGTAATATAGTACCTGTTCTTGAATGCACCACCAAACGATGCGGTTTTCAAGAAACAAGTGTATATCAAATGTATAACAAAGAACATATGATACAAATATGGAAAATGCTGCAAAGGTTGAAATGCTGATGCAAGAGTTGAAACCTAATTGACTAAGATTTAATAGGTTCCTTCAAGTTAAAAATAAATTTTAAATAGCGCAAAAAATTTTCATATAATATGCTAAAATGTATCATATTTTGCCTACATTCATACATCTTCTAAATCAGACCCTGCCTGGTATTATTTCTAATTAGGTAAAGTGTTTCAAGCAATTATTTTATTTTTCTTCCAGGGTGAGGTGTGTCGAGCTTTGTGGTGTCAAAGAAATGGAAGGGAATGTGAAACTAAATTTCTACCAGCAGCGGAAGGTACTCCATGTGGTAAAAATAAAGTAAGTTTCACGATTTAAATCTTTTTAATTCCTAAATAAACTATTATTTATTGGTAATCCAATTTGTTCCTTTTTTTTGCAGTGGTGTCGTAAAGGTGGATGCGTTGACCGTGAAGTGGAAAGTTTAAAAATTATAGACGGCGGATGGGGATCGTTTAGTCTTTGGTCATCGTGCTCTGCTTCTTGCGGTGGAGGTTTAATGGTTAGGGAAAGATTCTGCAATTCTCCGAAGTAAGTAGCTAGTTAATGTTTAAAACAGGGTGCGACAAAAAATACGTACGAACAATTTTTAATAAAACTTTATTAAGAATAAATAAACAAAGTACAACTATAATAAGATTAGATGTTTACTAACTTGGTTTCAAATGGCCGCCTTTTGCAGCGGCGCAAACACTTTTGTGGCAATGGGTCGCAAGTCTTTTACCTTAAATCTATCTCAATCCCACCGAAGCAATTGCTTTAGAGAATCCAAGTTTTTGTGACGTTTAGTGCAAACACTAGACTTCAGAAAGGACCATACACTGTAATCCATGGGATTGATATCTGTCGAGTAGGGTGGCTATTTTTTAAAGGATATCAAAATGTGCCTTGCAACACTTTTGTGTCGTTTTTGTCTTGTGATTTGGTTAGGAGTCTTGTTGAAACGGCCAGTTTACAATGCCGAAGTGCTTTTTTGGCCCACAGAAGTACAACAGCGTTTCGAACGTCCCACTGATTCATTTTAGAGCGCTCATTCACAAAAAGCAGAAGTTTTTCTCCGCTTGCTCAAGTCCCGTCCCAGACGATGACTGACTATGAACTTTGGCGATGTTCAACAATTGCCGATGTTCTTTGAGTGGTTTGGTTACAAACCCCGATTCGATCGTTCTGTGATTTATGAGCTTGTTGGACGGTATATAGCTTTTCATCAATGAAGATGAATTTCTCTCAGCACCGACTAGCGGCCCATTGCTGAAATTTTCAATAAGCGTACGTGCCTCTGCATCGTTGCTAAAGGTGGCAACTTTTAAACCAATTAAATTTATTTATTACTAAAAGTCTACTCTAATTATTATTTGATATTAATTTATTAAATTTGTTTATTTTTTTAATAAAGTTATATTAAAAATTGTCTGTTCGGTTTTTTTGCCGTACCCTGTAATGTCTTCTTCTTTATCAACTCAACAGCCCTTTGTGAGCCAAGGTCTTCTTTAGAAGTTTTCCATTCTTCCCAGCCAGGTTGTCTCCTGGTGTTCACTTTTAATATTTCTAAATTTCCATTAATGCGGACAACACACCGTAGTCCTTAACTTATAAAGGAAAATATAAGGGAGAAAAATCCCATGTTTATGATTATGCGAAAACATGGATATACAGGTTTATGTGTATTACGTCCTTACATTTTGAAATTAAACAATACCATAAATTTTATATTTATATAATTATTTGATTATTTTTTATTTTAAATTTTAGCCCAGCAAATGGCGGTAGTTACTGCAAAGGTGAAGAAAGGGAATATCAAATTTGCAATACCCAGGTAAATTTTATAATTCTCCATTAATGTGGATGCATGTAAATGCACATGAGAGATACTGTCTGCATTTTTTTTCTGACATGAGTAAAGAATGATTACATAATTCTGCCATATACACCGAAGAGCCATTACATTATGACCACCATCCATCTATAACAATGAGCTCGCCCAGGAACAATGTTTTCATGGGGCACATTAGAACCCATAATCCTCGTAGAACAATTCCTGACGTCTATAAGCTACTTGAACATAGTTGCAGACCAGGTTCACCCATTCATTGGCAACAGTTTTTCCTGCGGGGGATGGTGTTTACCAACAGGATAATGCACCATGTCATAAGGGTCGAATAGTCATAGATTGGTTCGAGGAACATTCCAGTGACTTTCAAGNATTTTATTCCCACATAGATGGCGCGACTAGAGTAAAAGCATGATATCATTTATGTGTTATGTAATAAAAGATGACGTCATAACTTCATAATATACAATATCTCCCCAAATAACAAAGTTTCTAAGTGTTGCCATCCTTAAAAACTAATATAAAAAATAATAAGTGTTGCCACCCTCAAAAAACTAATAAATTAAATAATATTTAAAAAACGAAACTAAATTAAAAACAGAAACCGAAACTAAAAATATATTAGGCTTAAGAAAAAAAAGAAATAAGCTCCCCATGACGCTGCAGACGAAGTTTCAGGCGGGCAGAAATAAGCAAGCGGGCAGAAATAAGCAACTTCCGGTTTGTAGGTGGGCAGAAATAAGCAACTTCCGGTTTACGGGTGGGCAGAAATAAGCAACTTCCGGTTGGGGCAGAAATAAGCTCAGGTTGACTGTGACGTCACTTCCGCCGCATATATGCCTGCTATTACTACTATAACTTTATTAAGAATAAATAAACAAAGTACAATTATAATAAGATTAGATTTTTACTAACTTGGTTTCAATTGGCCGCCTTTTGCAAACATTTTTAGCAATGGGTTGCAAGTATTTTACCTTTAATCTATCTCCAATTGCCTTAGAGAATAAGCAATTGCCTTAGAGAATCCAAATTTTAGTGTCGCTTAGTGCAACACTAGACTTCAGAATGAACCATATACTGTAATGCATGGGATTGAGATCTGTCGAGTAGGGTGGCTAATGTTTAAATACTCCGCAAAATGTGCCTTTCAACACTTTTGTGTCTTCTTGCTCTTGTGGTTTGGTATGGTGTCTTGTTGAAACGGCCAGTTTACATTGCGGAAGTGCTTTTTTGGCCCACAGAAGTACAACAGCCTTTCGAACGTCCAACTGCTTCATTTTTTTTTATTTATTTTAGCGTTCTCATTCACAAAAGGTAGAAGTGTTTTTTCGCTTGCGCGAATTACGCCCCAGACCATGACAGACTATGGATTTTGGCGATGTTCAACAATTTCTGATGTTCTTGGAGTATCTACAGACATTCTACAGATTCAATCGTTCTGTAATTTAGGAGTTTGTTGCGCGGTATAGCTTCTCATCAGCGAAAATGAATTTCTCTCAGCACTAACTAGCGGCCCATTGCTGAAAATTTAAATAAGCGTATGCGCCTCTGCATCGTTGCTAAAGGTGGCAACTTTTAAGCCAATTAAATTTATTTATTACTAAAAGTCTACTCTAATTATTATTTGTTATTAATTTATTAAATTTGTTTATTTTTTTAATAAAGTTATATTAAAAATTGTTTGCCCGGTTTTGCCACAGCCTGTAATGTCTTCTTCTTGTCCTGTACCGTTCTGTAATGTCTTTATCAAATCGAGAGCCCTTTGCGAGCCAAAGGTCTTCTTTAGAAGTTTTTCCATTCTTCCCAGCCAGGTTGTCCTGATGTTCACTTTTAATGCTTCTAAATTTCCATTAAAGCGGACAACACACCTTAGTTTTTAACTTGTACAGAAAAATCTGTAGTAAATTATGATTATGCGTAAACATGGATATACATGTTTATGTGTATTACGTCCTTACATTTTTCAATAACAATAACATTAAACAATACCATAAATTTCGTATTTACATAATTATTTGATTATTTTTTATTTTAAATTTTAGCCCAGCAAATGGCGGTAGTTACTGCAAAGGTGAAGAAAGGGAATATCAAATTTGCAATGCCCAGGTAAATTTTATAATTCTTCATTGTCGTGGATGCATGTAAAGGCATATGAGAAATATTGTCCGAATTTTTTTCTGACATGAGTAAAGAATGATTACATAATTCTGCGATATATTATGTTAAAGCAAATTATATATAAAAACATCTTCATATTATTTAAATTACATTTCCAATTTTTTCATTTTTTTTAAACTTTCCTTATTATTTGTATTTTATGCAGCCTACTCCAAATATCATCATTATTTTATAGAAATGCCTTTCTGCTGTCGGTGACTTTCAAAATGAACAATGTTCAACGTTCAACAAACGTACTGTAAAAGGAAAACTGTACAAGTGGAATCCTTACGGAAAAGATTTAGGAGGCAAGTTGCTATAGAACACATTTTTAAAACAGTAAACGTAAACAAAAACCATTTAATTAAATTAACATAAAATTAGAATAAAGAAAATTAATTTATTTTTGCAGTGCTCGCTTAAAATTTTCTGATAAAAGAATAATTCTGTATATTATATGAAACGCTTACACGAGTATAAAGTAGTAAGTTAAACAAAGAGTTGCCTTGTTTAACTTACTACTTGAAAAATCAATAGAATTTATGGAACTTATTAAAATAGTATAACTTGGTTAAATATTGAAATAAGCATTCGGATAGTATAACTTCTTTATAGAACTTATTCAAAGCATTTATAATAATCCATTTTCTACTCAATTAGCAAGATTCTTAGAAATAATAAAATAAGGTGATTAAACACGCAGAATCAACAACAGTTAATTGTAAACCAAGCTTAAAGCCAAATCGTGAGTATTTTCCTCATAAAAGTCCTCTTATTCGCTCTGAATATAAACAAAAACCGGTTTAAACAAAGCGCTCTGCTTTGTGTATGTTTGAGAATAGAACCAGTTGTTCCGTATAGAACCGGTTAAATCTCTTTGTTTGTTTTGAAGATCACTTTATTTATAAAGTAAACATAGGCATTCAAACCGAAACAGTTAAGAGGCTAGATTTATCATGAAGAGCACAAGAGAACATCCACCGGTTGGTTGTTTCCATAGTAACATGATATAATAGAAGAAAAGTCCAAACTCTAGTTTATCTGCATAAATAAAGTCCAAGAACAAGAATTTATAAAAAGAAAATAGAATACACAACTGGAACGGGAAAGCGCTTCGGTTTGATTGCTTATATTTGCCTTATAAATAAGGTGATCTCCGAAGCAAGTTAAAAAGCTTAACCTCTTTGTTATAAGGTAACAAGTTTTGCTTTCTGCACCTTCGAGTAAGGAAAATACTATGAGGCACTTCAGAGCCGATTTTTGTTTACATTCAGAGTAAAAAAAAATGCCCTTTATAAGGACGCTTTATGTTTTATAATCGGCTTACGGTTAACTTAGCTACGTCACAAAATGAAAATTTGACTAGTTGTTCATTCGGTTGGAGAAAAAAAAATTATTAAAACATCAGGAAATTCAAATGCTACTTGCACAATTGGAGAGAGGTCTAGTGATCTAGTTCGCCATGACGTGTTTGTAGGGACAGTCAGTAAAAATTATTAAGAGTAGACTCGAGCATTATCCTGCAAGAATCTACGCTTAACACCGCGAGATTTGCACTACGCATGAAAATGCACCAAAATTATAAAGGTACAATAATAAGGTCAAATGAAAGATGAATCTAAGCCATAACATCCTATTATGTAAATGACTGTGCGAGAGTTGTCCTTAAGCCATTTTTTTAAAAATATTTATTAGCACACAACGAGAAAAAAGGTCTAAATTGAAATTTTTTATTTAATTAGAAAAATAAAAATGTTATAAAGCAAAAATTTCACTTTTTCCTTTTGCAACTCATTCTAAATGCTATTTTTCCCCAAATACAGCTTTGTCTCGTTGCCGCATATATTGTGTGCCAGATAAAGACGATTTGTATTTAGTTTTATCTACTAAACTGCCAGATGGAACATCCTGTAGCGGCAACTATTCCAGCGTCTGCGTTGATGGTGAATGCAGAGTAAGTGGTAACAGTATATTATAATTCTATTAAATGAATAATCACATTCATTCATAATTAAACAATAATTATAAAGTGCACTTTTTTGCATTGTATCGACAATTTATTAAATTTTATAAAAGCTGTCGACTGGCTTGGTCGACTGGACTGATATGGATTAACTTTTTAGCGAGGGTGATAAAAGAAAAATATATTTGTATTTAAAATTTGATACCATAGTATTTAGTTAGTTCTTGTTTATACTATTTACGTATTAGTTTGTTTCTTTGCTGTTACTATAGGCCGTAGGCTGTGATGGAAAAATAGATTCAACTGTAATACCTGATCAATGTGGAGTTTGTAATGGTGATAATTCCACTTGCAAAACCATTAAGGGAAATTTTTATACGTCCAATCTTTCTGTTGGTATGTTAACTTATTATTAGTTTTTTAATAACATTTTGTTCAGTAAAATTTTAAAAAAAAATCATAAACCCATAAGTACAATAAAATAATAACAATATCTTTTGTATTAGGCTTAAAAATTTAACTAACATGAGTTCATAGAGATATATTATCACTAAATAATTCTATAATCAATTTAATAAGCTATGGGCTATGACATAAAATTATTTAGAATATAAGGCATTATTATTTTGTTTACTAATTAAAGACGAATCCCAGAATACAAACTAAGGCAAACAACGTTAAAGAGCACAAAAATATTTATAAAATACTGTATTTTATAAATATTTTTGTGCTCCTTAACGTTGTTTGCCTTAGTTTGTATTTTAGCACAAAGGTGTAACTTGTTTTTTAGCACAACAAAGATGTCCACTTGTGTATTTATGAATCCCAGAATATTTCCAGTCTTCCAATGGCCTATTGTACTCTTTGTATATAGAATAGGAGTCTCAAGGTTATGCGATTTTCCCACTCTCTACTCCTTTCCCTTCCCGTTACCATGGTTGTGGAAGATCTTGTTTTTAACCCTGTCAACGTAGTTAACGACCCATTGTACTTTGTTAAGTTTTCATCCCCTTGATGCCGTTTGTAGCCCTTCTGAATTTATTGGTCGAATTTCGGAACACACTGCATTGGATTTGTGGGTTAAAAGTTGAATATTTTGGTTTAATTTTGGATTCTTTGATTGCTAATTGCATACATTAATTTAACCTTACTCTTTTACATTCTTCTAGGTTACCACGAAGTTATTAAAATACCGACTCACTCCAGGCATATTAGTATACATGAATTGGACGAAACTTCAACCTTCTTGGCTTTAAAAAGCAAGAGTGGTAGGTATAAACTTAATGGTAATTGGACATTAGATTGGCCAGGAAGGTATAGTGTTGTTGGAGCTCTGTTCAGCTATCGCCGTTGGCCTGGGAAACCTGAAAGTCTCTTAACTAAAGGTCCAACAATTGAGGATCTCATAGTTGAGGTAAAAAAAAAAGCAAGATTGCCAATATTTATTCAGGGTGTCATAGATATTTTCATAATCTAAGTAAAACACCAAGTAAATTTTTTTTTTAAAAAATGGAGGAGGATCTGAAATTCAAGCGGACAAAAAAAACTTTATGGAAACCTGGGAAATCATTGACGAGAGACTGTAGACATTAAAACCTGTTTGATTGCTGGAGGAAAATGAGAGATAGTGAAAAATAGATTATTAGAAACATTCTCATCTTTCCGGCCATCAACTCATTTAATCTAGTCTTTTTCAATTATTATTTGTCAGGTTTTAATAACGATTATGTTTTTCTTCTTTTCAAAAAATAATTTGTAAACCTCAAATAAAAGAAAAAAAAAAGGACCAAAAAAGTAGTAGATTTCAAATTCACTTTTTTTTTTCTTTCTCAGGAACTATTCGACCTATATTGAGATATGGCGAAGTACGCAAAAATTAAAATGAAGGGGGCCAAACTTTTGGTTACGCCCTATATTTTGGGAATCAGAAATTAGAATTTGTCGTAAAAAATGCATGTTCATGCAGAGAAAGTACATTTCGTGTCTGATTTCGTAACTTAAAATATCATTTGCACTAATTAATTAGCATATTTGAAATTACACCCCCTCGAGCTAATACGATTGAGTCCTTGAACTCAAAGATCCGATTATTCGATCAAAAGTTATTCAGAGCTATTTTTTTTAATTTCATTTATTATTTTTACTTCACTTTTGTAAAGAAATTTAAATACACACATTAAGAGCGGTATTTACGGAAAACCCTTTTATGTATGAAATTAATAATAGTAGTAGCTTAATGCAATATAACGAAATATGCTCGTTATTGTCAACATTTTAGTTCTTATTTTAGTGTTTTTGTATTATAAGGTTTTAGTGCAAGAACCAGCAGATACTGTCATTCATTATGAATTTGTCATACCGTTGGCGGAGCACCATTGGACGCTACATAATTCGTCTTGTTCAGTTACGTGTGGAAAAGGTAAATCACTTTTTAATTTCTTTATACATCATCCATTTTTTGAAAAAAAGAACTGTTTAGAATACGAGGGCTGTTTTTTAAGTAAGGGTCGTTTTGTTGTGTGCACTAATAGGTACGCGTGCGTAGCAACGAGTGCTTGCGTCGTGTCCAGGCATTCCTTGGGAACAACTGTGCTCAGTTGCAGCTGCGTAGGTAACCTGTACGGTCAGTTTTGCGTCTTTAAAATGTTCTAGTTTAAGAAATGGCCAGCAGCGTATGAGGTACGGTCAGTGATGTATTTTTCGTCGGCAAAAATCCTGCCTGCTGCATACATTCACCGGTAAAATTTGTGAAGTTTACGAAGTTTCCTACTGGCATATTGACAGGAAATTTTGCTACTCCATGACAATGACTCTTCCCACAGCCCAGTCCCGAGCTTCAATGGACTCTTTCGGCTCTGAAGTTTTGGACCATCCCTCCATACTGTACAGACCTTGCGCTAAGTGATTTTCATCTTTTCCGATGTTTCAAACATCAGGTTGGCGGCAACCGGTACAACGATGACGTGATAACGGTTGTGACCTCTTGGTTATCGGAGCAGGAGGCAAATTACTGTGAAGAGAGTGATGATTCTAAATCTAGTTGTAAGGTATTATAAGTGTTTAAGCAAATTTGGCAACTATTTTGAAAAAGAAAAACGTTTGTAGAATCAAAAAATAAAATTTTTCTTCACTTAAAAAACAGCTACTTGACTTATATTTTATAATATGCATATATATATAATATTTTCTGTTTAGGAATTGTCTTATTGAAGCCAATTTGTGTGAACTCGATGGGAGAGTCAGTCAATGATATATATTGCGATGATACTAAAAAGCCTAAAATCAAAACCTATTCCTGCAATGAAGCGAGCTGTGAAGCCAAGTTAGTATAAGACAGTATTCCAAAACTAGTTAATTACAAAATATGCAGTTTATTATTTATTTGGTAAACTTTGCCCTTTAAGATTTTTTCTTCTTCTAAAGTCTACGTTCGTGCATTAAATAAGTCGTCAATTTTTTTTCTCCAAGAAAACGCTTTCATTTCTGTTGCCTTTAAATTCGTTTTGCAAAACTGAAGAATTCAGCATATTTAAAGTAATTCTGTTAAGTTCTCTATTTTCGATAATATGTATTTCCGTAACTGATAGAAAATTGGCAAAATTTCTTACATGCATGAGTAAACACTTTATGCTAGAGAAAGTACTTATAACTCTAAACCTTATATTCGTGATAGGAAATAATTTCGATACACTTCTTTACGATCGGTTCTTTAGTTTTGATATAATTTGTGACACATTAAAAAAAATAAAGACTAATTATTAATGTTAATTGCTTTAATAAGCAATTAACATTTATAATTAGTCTAGTTTTTTTAAGCTTTAAAAATGCGGGCTTAATTTTGAGGTTGGCGATATGGCTTGTCTTACGAGATAATTTTTACTGCACTTTAAAAATGACATTTTTTGTACCCTACTTTAGCTTGAAAATAAACCGTTACTCGAGGATTTGTATTAACTTTACTTAGCTCTGTTAAAGTATGTTTTCAAGGTTTATGCAGTTTACATTGAATTCACAGTTAAATTTCATCAGACATTGGTGCAAATAAATTATTTGTTATGCTATGTATTTTCTTTGTTTGCATAGTGTCACCTAATCACAGGTCAAGTGAAACCAACAAAATATACACTTATCAATATTGAAGCGAAAAGAAATAATACTGATACCGAAATATGATGAATCACAATAGAGGAAGGAAATACACTGGTGTTAAATATTAAGAGAGTTTTCGTACTTTGTTACTAACTCAAGAACTAGTGAATTGAGTAAATGAAATTTGGTATTAAAATAGAATATAATAACTAAAGATAACAAATGATCAACTTTTAAAATGCACATGCAGGCTCGTGTGTAACAACCATTAGAGTCAGAAAGTAATGAAATAGGGTTAATTAAATAGAATAGTGTATTCACTTATAGAACACGCATAGTAAAGCAAGTTCGCAAATAATTTGCAATTTCTGTATCTTAATATATTTATGAATTTCAGATGGTATATGGGTGAGTGGTCATTTTGTAGTTTAAATCCTTGTGATCCTGGAATTCAAACAAGACAAATATACTGCACAGAAAATGGTAAGAAAGTATCAAATTCCAAATGTGATGAGAAAACGCATCCTGAAGAAATAAAAGAATGCACGAAAGATAAATGTCAGTACTCCTGGCACACTGGACCATGGTCAAAAGTAAGTTAAATTATCCATATTATCACCCATAACTTAGGTTTGATAATCAATTTAAACTTGCAAATTGTGCAAAAGCAAAATGACGATAAATGGTACAGACCATCCCATCCATAACATTTTCCAATTTCAATACAAGTCTTTTTATCATTCATTAAATATATAAATATTGGTATGATTTTATTTTATACTAAACTGAGTTTTATTAATAAATTGAACCAAAAAAAGAAGAGTTTAATTGAGCACAGAAAATGCAACATGTAAAGAAAATAATGTGTATAAGAAAGAATGTTGAATTTCTCAACGCTTATTAATTTTGGAAATGGATGCCCATCGATAGGAGCATTAAAGTTATGCCAAGAAACCACCAGGATTTACTTAAAATAGAATGTTTAGGAAGTTTTGACTTTTCAGTTCTTTATATTTTTATTTAATTCAAAACTTGTTCCCTTTTGTGGATTGCATATGGTGGAATTTTTGATATGAACAGGAACAACAGTGGGATATGTATTTTATTCCAAATCAATTTTTCATGAGAATTAAAGCTTGTTCTTTTATGAGTACATATTTCAAACATCAAAACTAAACAAGCATTTCACTTACAGAAAATGTAAAATAAGTTACAGATCAATGTATTAATTAGTTATTAAAATCTAACCAGATGTGGTCAAAGTTTGTAAGAGCCAGTATATTAAGGTACGGAAAGTAACAATAACTTTTTGTTTTCATGAAATAAGAAATACAACTAACATTTTTAATTTCATATTGTCTCAAAATAAATAAAGTGGTAAAAAGTATGGAATAAAATTTAAATAATGTCTTAAAATATGTCATTTTAAGACAAATATCAAAGTTGGACAAATGAAGGCAAAAATATTGGGTTCCAGCTCAACTTAGGGATTTATAGACCCCTGATTGTAATTACATTTTAATGAATTAACAGTAAATTATTTATTTCAATTTTATCATTCGATTAAATATACATAATTTATTTTTTAATTAACCCAAAAAGCATGGCTTTAAAGCTTCAAAAATAGAAAGCCATAATTTAAATATAGTGTTAATGACTGCTTGGTAGATGTAATATGGTTTGCAACAGATAATTTATTTCATTTAGTGTCGAGGAAAATGTTCCAATGGATTTCAAACACGCTCCATAACGTGTAGGCGAGAAACAAATGGAACAGCTGAAAGCTTCTCTCTCTGCAAAGAAGAACTACAACCACCGTACATGCGCAAATGCAAGATAAACGATTGTGTGACACTTCACTTGAACCCTGAATTCTCATGGATAGCAGGTGTTTGGAATGAAGTAAGAATCACAGTATTAACTTTCTTTTAAAGAATTACTTTTACATTACTATATGGAACAAAAACCAAAAAGAAAAAAACTCATGAGAGCCTTTATGGAATGGCATTCATTCCTCCTGGAACATTTGTATTTTTTATGATTTACTAAATTGTCTATACAGTTTTGCTTCAATTTTGTAAGTGCCAAGCACTAATTCAATAAAAAAATATTTAAACTGTACTAAATAAATCCCAGATTACAAAAATTTAGTGAATTTATTTTTCTAATCGAAATTCATCAGAGTCATGTTGAAAGGATTCAATTTTTCTCTGAGTATACTTAAAGTATGACACATGAAGAATATTTTCTTAAAATTTTGAAGTGATTTATTTACATCTACAATTTGTTTAACAGGCACAAAGGTATCTGGTAAAATATGCTCGCGTATCTGGTAAAATATGTTTGCAGAAAATGTACAATGGAAAAATGTGTTGAGCAATGAATTATTTATTTCAAATGGCAGAGGTGAATTGACATGTTAAAAAGCAAAAACACAGGAACAAAACAAGAAAGCAAAAAGTCAACGAAACTGGTGCGTGGCTAGGCATTCATGTCCGGTATATAGTCGAAACTGAGTCACCGCTTCGCGGTGCGGCCAATCTGGAATGGTGTTCTGTCGAAGATCTCCCCATACTTTGGTTTTTACCCTTTCTGATAATTGGTGATGGAAATCCCCATTGATTTTTGATCTAACAATCCTTTTTAAAGTTATTGGTTGGGATCGATCTGCCCAACTAGACGGTCAGCTGGAACTGGTGAGCCCTCTTGACTACCAAAAAATTAATGTCAGACTCTCTCTTGAACAGGACATTGTCAAAAGTGAGCAATGAATTAAATATTCTTATTCTTTGTGTTTGTAATACATCAAAATTGGCAATATACAATTTTGTTTAATTATAATAAAGTTCTTTTAGTTTCTTTCCTTCTTAACATCCAAATTTCATACATTCAATCAAGAAACATTAAGTCCGAAAAAAATACCAAAAAACTGTGAACCCTAGCTTAAAGTTAAATTTGCTTTGCTTTACAGTGTGAAGGAGACTGTGACAAAGGAAGACGAGAAAGAAATGTAACCTGTGTTAAGAAATTGGATGGAAGCATCCAGAGTAACAGCAAATGTAGCTTTTATCCCAAACCAGACACAAAACAAAATTGCACTCTGCAGAATTGCACCAAATTAGAGTATTCAAGTAAGACATTTTTTTATGTATCTTAACATTTTTTTTTAAACTACTAGTACATTTAAAAGAAATCATGTTAATTACAGTTAAATCAATAACCAAAAGTGCTCAAAACTGCCAAAGTTGACAGCAATTTTCTATACTTAAGTAGAAATATGTAATCATTAAAAGTAATCACTAAAAGAAGAAGAAATTTTATTTCACAATGTGCTTCATGTTTGGAAAGTTAAATATTGAATTTCGTATGCTCCAAGAAATTTTAGCAGTTAAGGTTGGTTTTCTTTAATGTTAAAAAACAGAAAAAACTACTTTTCTTCATTTACCTTATTATTCTTTTTTAACTACTTGTACATTTAAAGGCCATTACATCTTAACCAATTAAAGACAGTCAATGAATAACCAAAAACGCTTAAAAGTGCATACATTGATGGGATTTTTTTCATTTTTCATACATAGTAAACACATAATCAGTAAAAGCATTAACTAAAAGGTGGAAATATTTTACTTTACAATACGCTTTATGTTTGGAACTTTAAATATTGAATGCTCTTGGAAATTTTAGCAGTTAAGGTTGGTATTCCCTGATGTTAAAATATAGAAAAACTCTATTTTCTCAATTTCTAGAAATTTTTTCTACAATTTGTCAAAAAATGTTTATATGTAATTTAAATTTCAAAATTTTCACAATTTATAAAATATTGGCGAATTTTTTACCCGAAAATTACCCTGATGTGTCCTATTTTATATAAACATTTCAAATCATAAATTAGAAAAGGATTTCAAAAATCAACCTATTCAAAAAACTTATTCGTTTTTATTTAAATAGTTCTTTTTTTTACATTTAAAATGATTACTTTTGATCAACAGATTATTCACTATTATACTTTGTATAAATTTTTAAAAAAATTTGACAGCTAGTTATAGTAAAATAAATATTTCTATGCTTTCAAGTTCTCTCAATAACAGCTTAACTTGAAGATAACATATATTTAATAAGAACAGTTACAATTATTACTGAAGCTTTAAACTTTGAATATGTCAAAAACTGTACTATCAAATTTGCTTTTAAGTTTCAAAATAACATAGTATATGGTATGATTCACTATTTAATATTTTTAGATTGTGCAGATCAGTATCATTGGTGCTCAACTTCAGTTAACCAGCGTCTTTGCAAGTTGAAATTTTATGCAACAAATTGCTGTATATCATGTAAAAAAAGGTGATTGTAAAAGCAATGTAGAATAGTTCCAACATTTTTGTCATTTACTTTCATATTTGTCAGTATTAAAATGCATCCCATAAAATTTGTGTTATAGTTTTTATTTCTTCTGTATCTTAAATATTGTATGTTAAAAAGTACATGTAAAGAAATTTTGCAAGAAAATAAAAAAAAAAATCAATTAGAAAAGTACTGGAGGTAAATGTAATAATCAATATAAAAACTATCATTTCTAAATTGGCTGCCTTTTTTCTTTGAACTTCAACTTTGTATGTTCATGAATCGATTAAGTTTAGAATCGAAAACTATAAAATTTTAAAAGATAAGATGAAGATTGAATTGTAAAGAGAGTGAAAATTACTGCTAAGGATAAAGCGAAGGGTAAAAACTCTGGGCTATAATTATAGTATGTAATAGTTAATAAATAAACAAATGTTTTTTTTTATTAATAGAGGATACATTTAGTTTATAACTATATTTAAGTAAAAGGTTTATTCAATCCAATGATGACAAATGTTTCAGCGAATATCTCTTTTAAAATATTAGTTTTTATAAAAAAAAGTTGGTTGATATAGAGAAGTTTTATTGTAAAAGTACTTGTCTGATGCTATTTACGTTCATGCATTAGTCTAAATTGTTTTTGAATGTAAGCATAGGCAATAACTCTATAGAGTGTGTGGTTATATATCTATTAAGTATTTGAACCTTTTTGAATGAATTTCTTATACTGAATTTAAATAAATTTTAAATTGAAATACTAATTACAAGGAAATTACAGAAAATTTAAAAAAATAAATGCATTTGTAAGAAGATTATTTAAACTTATAAACTACTTAGATAGGAAACTGAGGATTTGTATTCACCAAATTTGATATACTATAATTTTGAAGTGCTTCAGTTAAGTCTTTTAAAGTATAAAAAAACGAAACATGTTAATTATGATATACTATTTTAATAAAATATGTTAATATAAATAAAAAATACGATAATGAAGTAGAAATAATTCTTAAGATTTTTTGAGCAATAAATATTCGAAAACCACACACTTTAATTGAAAGTGATGTAACTATTAAGACTTATAAGCTGCGGAAAAAAAAACTGAAAATGAATTCAAAATAAATTATTACGCAAATCAATAAAATAACAACTTTATTCTTGCTGCAATCACATTGTTTTTTACATTAATCATTGACTTTCAAACTGTCCATTTATAACAAACAATGAAATTTAAATTTTGAAATTGAAAAAGCAAAAATAAATCTAAATGCTGAACACATTTACAAAAGCATATTACACAATACATACTTATCTTTAGCAAAGAATCAGAAGATATATAAAAATAAATCAGATCTTTTTTATAATTAAAAATATTCAAGCTCGCAACAACATATGACTCGCATCATTTGGGAAAGACTAGCAAATTGAATCACCGGAAAAAAATTTATACGTACAATCAAGCAAAACTGATACACATATGGTGTTTCGTTAAGACTGTCCTTAATATATATCCATAAAATTCTAGTCTAAAATTAAGTCCAAAAATTATCACAAATTAATATTTAAGTGATCAAAAAACAAAAACATCTTTAAAATGCGTTGAATCGTAGGTGAAGATAAACTGACTGAAAAGAATCAAAACCTGATGAAACTTGATGGTAATTCTATTAATCCTTTTTCTATTTTATTCCCTTTTTTTTCAGTTAGCAGGATTTGATATTTTAATACCCATTTTCTACAATTACGATTTTCTATCTTTAGACCGGGTTTTTTGCTAAGATATATTAAATTGCAATCCTCAGTGTTTGTTCCTTTTTGATTGAAATTTTAATTATATTAAGAGCAGTCATTATTAAATAGGAAAGAGGGAGCTAGTGTGGACACGGAGCTAGATCAGACACCTCAATGAAATTAATTTATTTACAGGTCAAATTTCCTTTCTGAGTTATGGTAGATTAGCAACACTGCAGCAATATTTCATTAGCAATATTTCAGAGTGCAGTTTCAAAATCACAGATATAAAATTTTCACCTATATTGATAATAACGTTCACACTAGCCCCCTTTCTCTTACTCTAAGTAAATTTCATTTTAAGCTTTTGCATTAATCTTTGGTCAAAAAATGAAATAACAATTTTTTAACGTAAAAAAAATAACACATTGAATATTCAAAAACATGAATATTTCTCATTCAAATAAGTATAATATTTTATGTATATTGATATATAAGGGATAAATGAGATTCACACATACTTGTAAATTTCTTTAAAGGCTACATGCACTTATTGTTCAGAAAATAAATCTATGAAACAACAGCTTGAAACAATAAATGCAGTTTGTGCATGCACTAAGCGTAGTCATCTGAAACATGCAAACCAGGAAGTCAACCAGATGTTTTCTAAGAAAAAGAAAAGGTATTTTTGCATATTAGTTTCAAAATTGATTTAAAATCACACGTTTTGAAGAATCAACTAGGAAAATAAAAGTTTTCCTTTAAAATTTAATAAGAAAATTTGATTTTATAAGAATACGAGTAAACAGAAATTTATTCTACACATTTCAATGCACTTTATTTTCTTTGTTTATTGAGAAAAATCACATTTTACAGTGATTATATCTTTAAAAATAAGAAGATTTGGCAAAACATGAAAGAATACAAAACACTAATATTTAAATGAAATTAACTTTATAATTCATCACGAAAATAGTTTTATAAAATAATTTGTATAGTGAACATAAAAATAAATGCACCACCCTGAATAACTTTTGATCAAATGACCAAATTTTCACCTTCTAGGACTCAATTTTAAATGGTTCAAAGGGGTGACCTGAAACATTAATTAATAAATAATAATAATTAATTTTATTTAATAACAATTGAAAATTTTTTGCATTGTAAGTATTCAATTTATCACATAATTTTAAAGTATTTAGTTTTACATGACAAGATACAAAATTTGAGTGAATTCAGTCAAATTGTTCTGCAACAAAGGAATTTTAAATATAAGACTTTTTTTAAAATTTAATTTCTAACTAACTAACGAATAGCTGTTACCTTTTATTGTAACTATAAACAATAATTAATTAGCATATTTGAACCATTAAAATTGAGTTCTAAAACATGATGATCCAATCAGTAAACAAAAATTAATCAGGGTAGTCCTCTTTTTTTGCCGCACTGTACATTTAATTAAAACTACTTAAAATATTTTAGTGCAGAAGACCTATAAGTTTATTATCCTCCAAAGTTATTCAACATATATTTTGAGTAAAGATGATTTGGCAGTGTTTTAAGATAAGCGTTAAGCGTAGATTGTTTGGGAGCATTTTTTATTAAAATATGTTATTATTTGTTAAAATGAAAATAATGCAAAACAGAAATATCTACTATAATTGGCATGGACATTAAATTAATAATATTTAATAATTTAATTCAATTTAATGATAAGTACTTAAATAATCAATTATTTCATTCATAATATTTTAAATTTTTTTACTAAAACACTTTATTTTTCAATCTTTAAACAAAATTTTCCTACAAAATATTTGACAGTGTGAAAATCCTTTTGTATTATTTAAAAATAATTTCATTTGAAAATATAAATATTAAAAAAAAATTCATAGCATAAAAATTATTGCAGTTTTCACAAATTACATTGCTAAAATAATATCTGTTCATTGTGAAAATATTAATTATGTATATAGAATTTTTAGGAAACTATAAAATTTAATCAACTATATCAAAGAAAATTAATATTTTTCAGAAACATTAAAATGTATAGAGTAATACAAAAATAGATTTTATTAATCTACATGTGGAACATTACAAGTGGATTATTACAGCATATAAAAATGTATACACTTTTAAATTTTTTTACAATAAAAAAGTCAATTAGATGTAAATTAGTTACCAAAAACAATTAAAAAAAATTTTTTAAATTTTATTATCTGACTTATTTTAATCTTAACAAAACAATTAATTGCAGGCAAACATTCAACAAATCTTTATAATGCTTAAGAGATTGTTGGACTTAATTTAAGTCTAAATAATGCATGCAGTTAAAAATAGCACAACATTAGTCCCATGGCGTGCTCTATCAAAAATCATTTCAATTTTAACAACCTTAAAAATAAAATTTTCCTGTATAGACAACAAACAGTGAAAAAATTTGTTCTACACTTTAACAATAGTGAAAATTATTTCCAAACTATAAAAAAAATTTATGAATTTGATAGCTATAATGTATTAATTATTTTCATTTTTAAATTATCAAAACTTCTAAAATGCATAGTTAAATGGACAAATGAAAAATAAATGGAAAAGGTATGCTTCCTACAGTGTGACTTTTCAAAATTCATATTTTAAAAGAAAACTATCTGAAAAATAGAGCCAAGGTAAAATTAAACCTCATATAAAGATAGTATTTATTGAAAATTTCATGATTAAAATTGACTACTTGTAACATTTACTCAGAAATGCCATAGCATCAGGTGCACTTATTGTTCTTAAAGTTTAGTATAATTAATACATTTAGAAAGTGAATTTAAATTTTTAGCTTGAATAATTTAATGAACTAAAAAAATGTGTTAATTTACAGAGAAAAAAAAAATCATATCGATTTTTTAAAATTTCATTGAAAAAGAGTGAAATAATATTTTATATGCATATGTACAGTTAAAAACACATATTTTAATCAGTCAGAAGATTTTATAAGTGTTATAGTTAATAACATGCTATCATGACAGTTACTATAGAGTAATTTATTTTATTTTAATAGTAATCACACAACAGTATTATGCATTCACCTAAAGTGATATAAGCAGGCCATTTGAAAAAATTACTTACATAGCAGTTTCTTTCTTTAGCAATATGTATTATATATATATTTTTTAAGGATGGACAAATTGTAGAAAAAGTGCCTGTAAATCTCTGACACGCAAAGACCTTTGAAGTACTCAAAGTACAATTGTTACATCAAGAACTAAAATCTAATTAAATATAAATCTGACCATTTCTGGTATCATAATTTTCTTTCTTTAAATAAAAAATGCAAAGTAAAACGCAATATGCAGAATGGCAGGTATGATAAAATTGTTGCTAAAATTTGGTTGATAAAACTATGAGGAAATTCATTAAATAAAATAAGTATAACCACAATAATAGCATGTTTGAAATATTTCATAGATGAAGCTTAATAATTTATGATAAATTATTTTCATTAGTCAATTGTGCACAATTAATCAAATCCAACCATATATTTTTTTCATTTTTTTTTTAAACAAAAGAGAAAAAGGTTTAAGTAGAATGGCAATCGTGATAAAATAAGGGTTATAAATTCTTTCATGAAGCTAAGAACAATTTTATTAAAAAAAAAAAAAACATATGTAGAATGTCAAAAGAAGCTAAGTAAAATCATAATAACTCACCTATTTGAACTATTTTAATAAAGTATGATGCTAATTGCAACTAAATTTTAGTTAATATGCAACTAACACTTTTTTAGAAGCATTAAAAGTGAGTAAATTGTCATTTCAGCAAATTTTAGTCTTATAAATATAAAATTTCAAGTAGAAATATTTTTTCTAATTTTGAACAGCAAGACATAAATCTGTTTGCCTTGATTTAACTAGACATCTGAAGAGCTTAGTGAAAGTAACGGCTAAGTGACATTTTAGTGAATTTGAGTAAATAAGAGTTAAAGTTCATATGTTCCTCTTTTTTGCTTTTCGCCCAGTCTTTCCTTAGTTTATTTGTTAAGATATAACTAACAAAATTTCGATTCTAACTCTTTCATAAAGGAAGATTTTAATGATTTTTGTGTGTAGTATTTGCTTACTTTCACAGAGGCATTAAAATAAAAACTTTCCCCCGAGAAGTCTCAATTTTTAAAAAAATATCACTAAGCTCTTCATCTATAAAAATTAATATGCAATAATAAAACGTTCCATATGAGTATTGAATTTAAAAATAATCATTTCCCAAGTACTTATTATAAAATATATGCAGATATATCTCATTGGTGATAAAATGAGTGTTGCTAAAATACACATACATACTACAAAATAAAAGAATTCCCTAATGTTTTTATGCTCAATACATTAATGAATATATATATAAAATATGTTCAAAATGTTCAGTGAATAGTCCCATAATTGAATTATCTCACTGGTTAGAATGCTGGACTCATCTGAACACGGCAAGAGACAATTTCTTTTCATCCAATTATGAGTGTTAAGAAAAAGATCATACTATAAAAAATTTTATCTATGTGTGAAGGCTTGCCACTGCAAAATGGTGCAACTCTTTAATCGAGCTTTACTTCAAATTTGGCAAAACAACGATGAAACATATAAAATATAAAGATGGAAACAGTTACATGTCACAATTGTGTTTGGAGCGTTACAAAAAAGTGCTTGCTGACAACTTTAAGTTTGGTTAAATCTTTTGTTTCTTTTATTTTATGAGACAATTCACAGAATTTTTCAACACACCTTTTGTTCAAGATATTAAACTTATAACACATTTCAGAAAACGATAAACTAAACAACAAATAAATAACTTATAAAGGAAAAAGGAATCTTCTAAATTATGATTAAGCCCTTACTTCATTGGCTTGGAATATTTCATTTGTTTGCTGAGTGACTCGAATGAATGTAGTACGCCTAGGAAGTTCCTTTAACTTTGCAGCACCAACATAAGTACATGCCGATCTAAGACCTCCCAACACATCTAAAACAGTTTTTTCTATATCTCCTCTGTATGGTACTTCCACAGTTTTTCCTTCAGATGCCCTAAGATAAAAAATTATTTAATTACAATTTAAAAAAAAAATTTTTTTTTTTTTAAGAAATTAATTTTATAACAGTTTTGAATCAAAACAATAATTTGCAATAAGAAAACTTTACCAAAAATTAGGCAATAACTCTGATGTCCCTTTTATACATATTTTGTTATTTCTTAATTACAAAAAACAATTAAGTAATTACTAAAAAAATCTGTTAGTTTATCAGTATTATATTTGTAGCAAAGTATAAAATCTTAAACAAAGAGTTTGGAAATTTAATAACTGATTTTGAAATTAAATAAATTTCAGAGATGAAAAACTTTTTCTCTTAGATTTAAATAACTACAAATAAGTACCAATTTGAAGAATTAATGCTTGGAGGTGAGCCGTGATTGGAAGATTTTACCTTTAACGCAGAAAAAGACAACAGTGTCTCATGCTGTATTTCATAACTAGAAATGCATAAAATACTAGAGATAATATTTTTCACTTATTTTGACCTAAATTAATACAAAATAATGAAAAAAGTATGAAAAACAGGCTTAGTAAAAACTCTGCATCAAAGGTCAAAGGTTTTTTTTTTTAAAAAAAAAGGTTTAATATTCCATTTAGTTCAACAAAACATACCTATATTCTGCTACTCCACCGTGATATCTCTCCATAGCAGTAGCAGAACTCATGCCATAAAAAAGTTTCACTTTTTTACCATTCTTCTCTATTACATCTCCACCAGATTGATCATGTCCAGCAAACATTCCACCAATCATTACAAAATCAGCACCAGCACCAAAAGCTTTTGCCACATCACCAGGATTAGTACACCCACCATCCTACAAAAGTAAGCAGTGATGCATAATTTGTAAAAGCATTAAGAGCATATTGCTTTCTAGCAAAATAACTAACATATATTTCTTTAAGGAATTGAATGGTCTATTGCAGGGTAAATTACAAAATTAAGGATGGTACCTTATTTTCATCCTCAAAAATTTGACTCGCATCAGCATTAAATAATAATTAGGCTTAAGAATAATAACTTCTGGGACCAGCCCACAACATTTCAGTGCTGTTGCCATTACAGTCCTTTCCCAATTCAGTTCTGTTACTAAATAAATTTGTGTTTTCAGTATTGTGTGTTTTTTTGCCTGATAAGGACAGAAGACATTCAATTGAAGCTTTTTAATGCAGAACAAAAACATGGCCCATAATGGATTTCTCTGAATTTACCACTTGTTGGGTTTCACAGAATTTGAAAAGATAGAAATAAACGCAATTTCTCAGTGTTTCCAAATGCAGCCATAAGATGTTGTTTTTTCCTCCACCTTGTTAAAAATAAGAGAAAAAAACATTCATAAGAAAGGCACATATAAAAGAAGCTCTGGAATCTTTAAAAGTTTTATCCATCAACATATGGCCTATTTTGAATTGGTGTGAAGATATTAGAAGACAAAATTGAAGAAGTACCCCCCCAAAAAAAAATTACTATTTCTTTCTGCATGTTTTAGAAAGAACTTTAAATGATGAATCACTTACGAAAAATTATGTAGAAGCTACTCTTCTAAGAATGCGAAACGAATTCGACATGGATCATCCAACAATATGAAACTTTATTGAAGGCATTAAGAAAGTTGAAAGTGGCTACAGAAAATTGAATGATAAAATTTGTTTAAGATGAAAAGCCCGACAATAATAAAAAATAATTTAAAAAAAAAGGAAGGAAATATATTAAAAATGAAGTAAGAATTTTTTAAATCCTTACAGATTTTCAAAATAATCACTGAAACAAACAATGAAAGAATATTTGAGAGCAATTGCTAACAATTATCTAATCAATTAGCAAAAAAAAAAATATATATAATTTTTTTTAATCTATTATTCATGTTAATTATTATAAAGTTTGCTAAACAAATAAATAAATTAATAAGGATTGCTCTTGTTAATTACCTCCAGACAGTGCAATCTAGAAAGCCTTTTATAATAATTCCTACCTTGGAAAAAAAATGTCAAAATGAAAAGAAGCAGTCAATAATTAATAAAATAGAAATAGGATCATTGCAATTACATTGGAATGTTTTTCATGTTTGGTTAAAAAATTTTAAATTTCAATATATAAAAAGAGAAAAACAGAAATGTCAAGGGAAGGAACATTAATGGAACAAAACAGCAACAGGATTAAAACATCATGCTTCGTCTGGAGCAGTGATTGATTGTCGTCAATTAAGTGCAAAGGAATGGTCGGCTGATTAGGTTTTTCATGGCAATTGAAACAAGGGAAAAATCTACGTTATTCCATATTTTACACACAGGCAAATGTAGCTTGACTCAGAAGCTTCTTTGTCTTGGTCAGTTGAACAGCAAAATTCGTAAGACACGGGTTCTATTTTGACTTATGAGTATTTACTTTGTTGAATGAAAGAAATATGCGAACTAATTAGTGAAAGTATGTGGAGAAATTTTCTACTTATCTTTACCTTGAATGAATCCCTGAATTTCTTTCTTAAAAGGAACTTCGAAGAATTGCTATAGGATTAATTGCAGTTCATCTCTATACATAATACAAAATATTTATTTATATGATATTTTTAACAGACTATTTGTTATTTTTCACAGAAGTCCCCATTTCTCAACTAATTTGCACCAAATTTGATGTATTGATGATGTTTAACATCAAAGTAAGTAATCTACTTATCAAAATAGTAAATCACTTGATCAAAACAATTCACACATTTCTTTTCATTTTTACAGGAACTTCTAAGAATAGCTATAAAATTAGTAGCAGTTCATCTTTCTAAATAGAACAAAATGTTTATTAATATAATCCTTAAACAAATCCCTAATGTTCAACTAATTTGCATCAAATTGGTGTACATATGTTCAACAACACAGTGGTTGATTATCTACTTCAGAATTTTCTTTGATTACTGACTAAAATGTTCGAGTCTAAAGAAAGAGTTTTCTGCGGAATAAACATCATGCTTTGTTTCAGTTTATACCAAAAGCTATTTTTTTCTTCAATAATTTAAATAATATCCACAATTTTTGAAAGCTTATAGTTTTATAAATGAGTTTTATTGAGAGTTTATAGTACATTTGTATTAATCATTTACCTTTAGTTTCCTATATTAGGTTAATACAAATAAAATCAACATTGAAAATTTCATGATGTATTGGTGAGGTATTACTGAACATTGAAAGATATGGAAAAAAATTAGCTTTTGTAAAGAGTTACAATTTTAAAATGGGTTTTAAATTATGCAAAATCAATGGAAATTTTTAAATTTAAAAAGTTATGCATTAAATGCTATCTTATCAGAAAAATTGTGATTGTAAGAAATCTTGACAAAAACAGGCTTAATAATATTAGGTATAGTTAACTTTTATAATTGTGAGTTGAATTTCTTAAATGCTTTTTCTGATAAATCTAATAATGTAAACTCACCAGAAAATACTACAGCTACAAAAATGTAAGTAATGTTTTAAGTGTCAAATCAGGGAAACTGTTTGTAAATTGTAGGGCTAAAAAATGTAATTTGAAGTATTGCGATATTAGTTTCTTAAAATTGATTATAAAAATATTAAGGCTTTAATAATTATTTTCAAGAAGTGCAATTATGATAATAATAAACCTTCACTGTCAGGAATAAGTAAAATTAAAGAAAAATATTTTAAACTATATACTAAGAGCCAATTCAGCAGTGTATTTAAACGCATGAATAAAAAGAGAAACGCCCATTCACTTTGTTTGCCGAAAAATAAATATCACATAAACTAACTTACAAGAATTAAATACTGTTCATACATATCACTTAATAAATAATATGCCTTTTTAGAAAGTATAAATTTGGGAAAAAGTTATACTTCTAATAAATATGTATTTTATCAATGAGTTAATGGTATTTTTTGAAGATTTCGCTCTGTCATAATATGAAATGATGTTTTTTTTGCAAACAATACAATTATAATTGCCTTGGGTTTGCTTCTGTTATTCATAACTGCTATGTCAAGTTTAGATAATCTAAAGCCAGCGCTATCTACGCTTATTTTGAAAATGGCCCAAAACATCAATATAGAAAAAAAAAACATTTTTGGAAAAAATTAAAAGCATTTGCGGCCTAATATTTTAATACTTAAAAACTTACTCCAATGCTGCATTACCTGGGCTCATAACAATTTGTAAAAATTGAGAATACGGCAGTGATTTTCATAATTTTCATCTAGATAGAAAAATGTCGCCAAATTGACGATTTTTAAAAAAGTTGTAACTTTTAAAATATTTAAGTTATTTGTCCAATCTTAAGTTCGGATAATTTGTCATGGCCAAATTATATATATATAGTTTGAAAACATCGCATTGCTTCAAGTGTAAGGTACTTAAACTATCACTTTTTTATTTTCCATGGTAGCAGAGATCCAAAAAACAGCATTATCTAGAGCTTCTACATTCATCATTTCATTTAACAAAAAAGAAAAAGAAAAAAAAGACTCAATTTGTATACAAAGTTGTTTTCAACTTTTCTTTAAATTTGATGTATAAAAAAATGAATGAAGATAAATGAAATTTACATGAAAATATAAGAAAGAAAAAAATATGAATACAACACAGTTTAAAACAAATAATGAAAGAATAAAACCTAAAGCTTCAATTAAAGATTATCTCTAAAATTTTTACAATTTTACAACAAGGAGATTATTTTAATTTAATTTATAAAAGAGTAGAGATCTAAAAATAATTTATTTTTTTACAGCGTAAATATTTTGTATACAATGTCATCATTCAATTTAAATTAGGTGATGCTAATCATGAATATTCCATTACACAATTTTTAAGAAAAAAATGATAAATAATTTAATTAAAGTTAACTAATAATGGTTTTGTGTGGCATGTATTTAAATGGTGTTTTTCTATTAATTATTTTTCTATTTTTACTTTGTACTTTTAGTAATAAGTAATACTATTTCATACAAAATGTGCACATATTAAACAAACAAATGTGACTAAATGTATTTCTCTTACAACGAACCAAAAGAATCTTAGGTTTAGAAAACGTTTTCTGGTTACATGGCATGATCAAAGTGGACAAAAATAGTTGAACTAAAGAGTGAAGTACATTTTTAGGCCATTAAAAATCCTAACTTTAAAATTTTGTTATAAAAAAAATTCTGTTGGGTATTTAAAATTTATATGGTTGAAAAATTAAACATTTGTCAAACTTTTTTTATTATTATTTTTTAGAAATTTCGTTAACTCTTCAAGGTTTTCTAAAAATCAGAAAAATTTCACTGACTTTGCCAGGTTATCTAGATTGCTAAACATCCTGCTTATAATATTGGAATTGAAAAAAGTTTCCTTAAGTTAAAATAACACATATTGATGAACAAATTAAAAATATAACACTGACTGAAATGATGTGACCTCCAAGACCATGAGCAGCATCAGCACATTCAAGGACAGCACTTAATTGGGGATATCCCACACCAGCTTTTTTTCTAGTAGTACATACAGAGCCTGGACCAATGCCTACTTTTATAACATCAGCACCTGACAGAATCAATTCTTCAACCATTTCTCCAGTCACAACATTACCAGCCTATAAAAAATCAATTTTACATCAACCTTAAATATGTAACACAAATACATTTCCTTAAGTTCAGAGCATTTGTTGTATCCTAATATCAGATAATCAAAACAAATTCTGAATGAGGCTGATTTTTTTTATAACAAAATTTGATTTTTTTAAAACAAACTTAGATTAAGAAAGATTATAATAATTTTTACTTTTAAATTTTCAAAACGAAGTTTTTATTTAGAATTAAGATTCTATTTAGAATTGAATTTTTTTAAAAAAAAAAAAAAAAAGCAGAGCTCTGCCTTTCAGAAAAGGGCACCATAAGTTTTGAAAGGGCACTTATTCAACACTGTAAAAATTTATCAAAATGCGTAACATTATGTAATTGTTGAATTTGATTCTGAACAATTTTTAAATTACCCTCTTATACTATTTAATGTGTATATTTCAAAGAATAATTTTTTCTCATTATCAGAGTAAGAGAAAAATTTGCAGTTAGTAAAAATAAATAAAAGCATGCTAATAAACAATATATGGGCCAAATTTTTTTTTTAAAAAGTAAACTAAGAAAAATTAATAATTGATACAGCTTGAAAGATTTTTATATAATTTAAACTGAACATATAGCATTTTTTTATAAGTTACTTATGTAAAAAAATGTTAAAAATTAAAACCATTAAAAAAATTATTAATATCTCCCTCTGAAAAAATGATACAGTACAGAACCCGTTATTCGGAAATCAGAAAACCGGAACGAAATTCGATAAATTTTCCAGCCATTTTTAAAAAAATATTTTTTTTCCTCATAAAATTTTAGGATTTTTCTTTCTTTTTTGAAAGATGTTCACCTTACCATCACTTTGGAAATAATTATTAGTGTATTAATTCATCGGTTTTTCTTCTTTTTAAGATCATTTCCAAAAAAAATTTTTTTTTTTTTTAGTTGGGTTTAACAACAAAAAAACGGCTTTTTGTAGCGATTCAGAAAACCGGAAAAATCAGTTATCCGGAATAGCGATGGTCCCGATCGTTCCGGATAATCGGTACCCTCCTGTACATAAAAAAAATTCATAAGTTGCGAATAATCCTAACAAAGTAAATATTTGTAATAGTAATCAAAACTAAACCAATAAACATAGAAATTTTTACCAGCATGTAATTATTATTTAAATAGTGAATTAATTTTTTTAAATTACTTATTTTTACAAAAAGGACAAAGAGGGTGCATTTATAAGATCGAAGGGCAGGCAGGGTGGATTGCCCTTCTAAAAATGCTTAGGGAGAACACTGGTCTTATCAAAATAAAAAAATTTTCATCTGAAACAATGAAATATATGGATAAAAGGAGGGAGAAAATCAGTTGCAGAACATTAATTGATTAGATAATTAGGTCATTTTTACTTTAAGTAAACAAAAGTATTTAACTTAACCAATACTGATATAATACACATATTTTCAAGCTTGAAATAATTTCAATGTCACTAAGTTTGATCTTTAGAAAAAATAATAATTTTACAAACATAACTTTAAACTTTGTATGCTTGAAAATTTCCCAGTCTGTTTTCAAGTAACTTTGCCCCTGGATTAGGCAAACTTTTGCCAACCCAGCTATTTAATAAACTGAAATAGAAAATAAAACCTTTGAGTTATCAATGCAAATAAAATAAAATAAAAATCTTTTGGGATATCACTGGCTCCTATTAGAGTTGTAGAAAAATAGGTCCCAGGGCAAATGTCTTGTTTGCTCTACCTTTATAATAGCTATATAAAAATAAGGAGTATACAGTAGAATAAAAACAAATAAAATTTAGCTTAAAAAATTATAATAAACATAAATAATAATGTAAATTACCATAATTGTATGAGAGGGATATGTTGCTCTCACTTGCTTAACAAGTGAAACAAAATGTTCTGAATATCCATTGGCAACATCAAGACATATGCACTCAATTTCTGGAACTTCTTTTATAATGGAGCACAATTGCTCGAAATCACCTGCAGCTGTTCCTATACTAACAGCAACATTCTAAAAATAAACATATGTTTCATTAAAGAAAGGGTAATTTAGAGGTGGTTATTAAAAAAAAAAAAGTATATGACAATTGAAGGTTAATAATTAAATTAAAAGAACGAAATATTTTCTTACTTTTAAAGCACTAGGATTCTCTGATGCAAATTCTTTCCATTGATCCAATGAATAATGCTTGTGAATACAAGTAAATAACCCATGCTAAAAAAGTAAAGAGAAAATTTTAAATAGGATAAAAAATTTAAACAAGAAAGAGATTCTGATAAATCTTATATTTAAAATATGACACTTTAGGATCATACTTCAATTTTTTTTTCCTATTGGGATTTATACCAGGACTCCTATTGATTGTAATAATTGTATTGGTCTTTATTCTGGAAAAAACCTATTTCATTCCAAGACAATGGTGAAAAAAACCTTGGAAGAAACTGGACAAAATAGAAGATATTGGATGAAAAGGAAGAAACTAACTAGCTCATTATTTACTAAATAATTCTTAGAATAAAATTAAAACTGAGTCAACCAAATCAAAAATTATGCTAAATAACTTAAGAGAAAACATGCTAAAAAATGAAAATATAATAATAGTTAGACTTGCTTTTAAAAATAAAGAATGTAGTTAAATAAATATTACCTTTGCCAAAACTTTAGCAATTTCAAAAGTACCAGTGGTATCCATGTTTGATGAAATAATAGGTATCCCATCATATAGCTTTCCCGAATTTCGAAAAGTAAAAGATCTGCACAGGTCAACCTGTATCAAAACATAATAGATATTAAAATAAGTTTGATAAATCATAATATTTAAAAGATAAATTATTGCAAGTAAAATAATAAATTTGTAGATTTTAAAATAATGTAGCAATGTCTATGTATTTTGCTTTGAATAGTAGAGTATATAAGCTTTAGTACTGTCTATTTACTAATATTTTTGATAAATATTTTGGAGCAATGCTGAGTCTTTTGATAATTAGCAATGAGATTATTTTTATTACTTTTAAATAACCCGATACTTTTATTCTTATGACAACACTGCAATTAGTTGCTTTGCTTTTAATAAACGAGCGTTTCAAATTTCACCAAGTTTTTATAAAAATTTTCACTCAATACACAAATATCTGGCTGAATAACAAGGTTTTTAGGCGGAAGATATTTTAATACCGAATTATCTAACCTTAATTAAGTGAGGTGATTCTCTCTAATAACAGATATTCTCAACAATTGCATATTATGTATTTTAAACCACCAATTTCGTTAAATACATATAACTTCCCAAATAAAATAAATAAATTGAAAAAAATAAATTAGAACCCATTAGTTTATCTCGCTACTCACTAATTTATAATTAAAATTTACAAAAGCATTTTAATCAAATAGTCTGAAAAATTATGGTATTAAATTCATTTTTCATTGAACTTACATCATTTCGACTTTTTAAAGTACTTCTTTTTGGTCTCAAAAGCACATCTTTAAAATCTAACTTAATATCATTTTCAATTCGAGGCATACTGATAACCAAAAGATAATATAAATAATACGAGATAAGCAGTAATATGTTTGTTTATTGTTAATTTGATACCAGACGAAAATTTCACCTGCAAACAAGAACATGCACCGCGTCTAAAGAAATTGCCATCTTCTAAGAGCAAACTTATTTCAAAATTATTTCAATGTGATAGAAATTCAAGGTAGAAAGTCATGAAAGTGAAATAATAATTATTTTAATACACGTTTCTTAAAAAGGTATGTTAAATGAAGGAAAGTTTTTTATTTTTTTTTCATAGTTTTCAATGAGTGACATCACTTCTTTGTCATGTCTGATAGAGAAACTTATCTTAACTTGGCAACATTCAGTTCAACTGGGGGGGTAAAATGGCTTCGACTCCTGAGCAAGTGGTGTGCACCCCAACCTTTGTTTTCCCCGCTGCATTTCCAGGTTTGTTTATATTTCTGTGAACTGCTCTAGTAACTCACATTTTTCGTGATGTCGCCAAAATTGTGAGATATTCTGGTTGATTTTGAAAAATTGAATTAATAAATTTAGCTTATCAGGCCTAAATCTCAAATTTCCTCATTGGCAAGCAATATTTCTGTATATAAACAAACACATGATTTAAAGTTTTCATAATAATGTGGTTATTATTTTTTTTGTATTAATGATTCTTCTAATTTTTATTTAAATCGTCTTTCTTTCTGTTCTTTCACGCTGTTTTTTTTCTTCAATCGATTGATGTAGTCATTTTAGGTTAGTTATGCTAATTAGATTTATCATTGTGTGAAGATTTAGATCTGTTTCTCAATGTGTAAATAAATTTAGATATGTGATTCTTGTTTCCTTTATTTAGGAATATTTTTTTAATAAATATTTAAGTACTCTACTATATTTTATTTATTTGATACATTTCTTTTTAAAAAAAATAAACCCTCGTTTTTTTTAAAAAAAAATTATTAAAGTGCTGTCCCAAATAATGTTTTACTAGCTAATAATAGATTATTTCAATGCAGAATATTTTAACTATTGTATGATCAGGTCTAAGTTTTATGTTGTGTATATGTTAATTTGTAATTTTTATTAGTAATTAAATTTTTTTTCATGATGGAAGCTTATTGCAATTATTAAACAAAATCAATTTTATATGATTAATGATGAAATAGTAAATTTAATCATTATTAAATCATTTTTAAACTTTTTTTTTTAATATGAGAACTTAAAAAATTGTCCCTGCATTAAAATAATTTGTTTCTCATTATTATTTAATTATTCCAAAAGACTCATTATTATTTATTCATTCCACATTCATTTGTTTTATGATGATGTGAATTTTACAAGCTTTGAAACTTAATAGTACCATTTACATGAGAACTGGAGAAGAAAAAAAAAGTGCTTATTCGAATCAAACATTCAGCCAGCCGAATATTTGGCTAAATGATCTAATGTTCTTTGCATCCCTAATTTGAAAGAAAAATGAAATAAAGGGAATTATTACAGTTCCCTTTCTAAGAAAATTGTGAGTTTTTAAAGGAATAATAAAGATAATTTAATCAAATTACTCCTGAATCTAAATGATAAAAAACTTGTGAATTATTATTGCACTTGACTCATTAATGGTTCGATGCATTTAAAAAGTAATGCTGATTTAAGTTAAATTTTAGTGTGATCATTTTCCGAAAATCTTGCCTTTAAGTTTGAAATAATGAAGTCTGAACTAGGATAATGAATTAACTTAAAAATCTTCAGTAGAAGATATCAAAAAGACAGTGATAGGATTAGCCTAAAATTCCTTGGGAATTTTGCATATTCTTGAAAAGATTTGATTTAGACCCATGTGTAACTATGTCATGTAATTCTTACACGCACACATGTATATATATATAAACTAACACAAGAATTAAAGCATAAATAATTAAAATTAAACAAATATTAATAAGTTTGTGAATTTCATACACATATTTCTTGGTATTTTACCTGTAATACCAAATGCCCATTTCAGTTAAAATGTCTAAAAATCTTGTAGGAAATTTATGTGAAAATTAAATAAGCAATGTATTTTGATTTCTGTGTTGAAGAAACAAAATTGCAAACATTTTAGTTTTGTAAATTTGCATTTAGTATAGTAATTAAGTAAGTAATTAATGAAGTAAATAATTAAGTAATAAATAAATGAAATTTAAAAATGCTATTCATATTCATACAAAACTGTGTTTTCTTTCTTAAATTTAAAAATAATGGTTAGAGAAAATAGTGATAAATGTTAGTTTTATTGTTATAAAATGTATAAATTTAGTTAAATTGTATCTGTACCGGCTATTCATTCAAGAACTATAAAGGTGCTTCTAAGTTTCTTTGAAATAGAAAAGAATATATTTTTCTAAAAGAAATATAGACGATTAAACGGACCTTAAGACTATTTTAAATTTCGTTGTAGTAATAATAGAATTGATAAGGCATGATTTAAAGAAAAAAAATAGTTTTGAAAACACAATTATCACAATTATATTAAATTATTGACTTTTGTAGTTTTAAAAAGAAGGAAACTATTTTTGATGTGCCTATTATTACGGGGCTCCCGTGGGTCAGGGAGAACAGAGAAAACCTGGAATAGTCTGGGAATTTTATATTAACTCTGAAAGGCAAGGAGTGATCAGAGAAGGTTGTAATTTTTTACCAAAAAATCTTAAAAAATTCCTATATTATACCCGGAAAATAACCAGTCTTAGAATTGTCAGTTACAATAATCAGTTATTGAGGTTCAAGTTAAGTTATTTTAAAATTCTATTACAATTATTTTTTAAAGTTCCATTTTTTAGAGAAACTTTTCCATGTTTTCATTCTTATTCTATTGTACGTTTTTATTCACAAAATCTAATTTTTGACATTTTAATTAAAAAAAATCAAAGTTTTCTCATGAAAAATTGCATGGTATTGATAAAATGTGGTATGGATTTCCATTGAATAATCTGAATAATTGAATCTGAATAAACTTCACAGAATAAGGCAAACTCGGTGGGCTGGAATTCATATTAATATTTACCACTGTTGTCCAAGCTGCACAATATATTTAAAAAAAAACTTTATTAGAGACACTTTGACATTGCATTTGGCTTCATTGTATATATATACAGCGCTCTTAGTATTTTTTTAGGGATACATAACATATCATATGGAATTGAACTTCGATAAGTCCAAATGTTAATATTTAGATAAAATGAAATTCTTTGCAAACAGAAAATCTAATTTTCTGCACTCATTGATTAACTCTTGTGGCTAGTTTCAACCTTTTCGACGCCTCCTCATTTTGGCGAAATTAATTTAGAAATCGCAGATTTTTTTACAAAATTCTTTAATTTTTTTCCCCTACCACAGAGACAAGTTTGTTAAGAAAACCAGAAAAGCTGAAAATAGAATCAAAAAATTTTATGTGCCAGAACGCTTTTTAAATAATTGAAAAAATACATGAAATTAGTGTGAGAAAAAAGTGCGTGTATGAGGTATTTATCCACAGAACGTTATCAACGTTTTAATAAAAAATATATCAACACAGGCTTTTATTTAAATTTTGTGATTATGCTGTTGTTGTTCATTTATGTCGCACAAGAGCTGCGCAATAGGCTATTAGCGACGGTCTGGGAAACATCCCTGAGGATGATCCAAAGACATGCCATCACAATTTTGATCCTCTGCAGAGGGGATGGCACCTCCGCTTCGGTAGCCTGACGTTCTGCACGCGAGGTCGAGCACTTTACGGCAGAACAGTTTAACGAGGACCCATACCGCACACCCTCGGTCCCTATGCAGACTGATCCAAGTGGTCACCCATCCACACACTGACCGCAGCCAGTGATGCTTTACTTCGGTGATCTGCTTAACGATCAGTCCACTGTGGGACAAATAAATTTTGGAAGCATTTCAGTTTTAAAATAGTTAAACTCTAGAAAATGTGATTAGTATTTTGTCCAATATATGTAAATATTGTAAACGAATATTCTTAATAAATAATTTTAAATCCACTTCAAAAAAAAGAAAACATAAATTTTTGAGTTTCGAAATTGATAGAAAAAGATGCGTAATAAATATTGATTTATGCAAATAGTTTTAAAATTATCAAAAAAAGAAGAAGAAAAGGCTAATATTAGGTGTAACGAGATTAATTAAGTAATAAATAAATGAAGTGAAATACGAAGAGAAGTCGGATCATGTTAATTAAAAGAGATCAATAGCATAAAACTCGCATGTCAAATGTGCATACCAATTATGCATTTCAATGCATGTATATAAATCTGCATTAATACGAATTTTAATGTTAATTTTAAAATTGCGTGAACATGAAACACAATGTTTGGCATAAATTCATGAAAATAGAAATTGTGATCTGTGATTTAAAATTATGTGAATATACTTTTAAATCACATTTCCATTGGTAGGAAAAAGTGTAAAAAGGAATCTTTTTTTTTTTCTTATGGGAATTCAGAATTAACAAGCTTTATTTGAAGAGGCAGATTTTCTCTTTTTTATTAATGGTAAAAAAAAATTTTAAAAACTCCTCAATGGTGAGAAATTTTCCTTGAACTCCCTTTGTGTATATTCTACAGATCTGCTGCTTTTAAGTTGGAAATTGTCAAGTTCNAAGGAGTGATCAGAGAAGGTTGTAATTTTTTACCAAAAAATCTTAAAAAATTCCTATATTATACCCAGAAAATAACCAGTCTTAGAATTGTCAGTTACAATAATCAGTTATTGAGGTTCAAGTTAAGTTATTTTAAAATTCTATTACAATTATTTTTTAAAGTTCCATTTTTTAGAGAAACTTTTCCATGTTTTCATTCTTATTCTATTGTATGTTTTTACTCACAAAATCTAATTTTTGACATTTCAATTAAAAAAAATCAAAGTTTTCTCATGAAAAATTGCATGGTATTGATAAAATGTAGTATGGATTTCCATTGAATAATCTGAATAAACTTCACAGAATAAGGCAAACTCGGTGGGCTGGAATTCATATTAATATTTTCCACTGTTGTCCAAGCTGCACAATATATTTAAAAAAAACTTTATTAGAGGCACTTTGACATTGCATTTGGCTTCATTGTATATATATTGTATGTATCTTAGTATTTTTTTAGGGATACATAACATATCATATGGAATTGAACTTCTATAAGTCCAAATGTTAATATTTAGATAAAATGAAATTCTTTGCAAGCAGAAAATCTAATTTTCTGCACTCATTGATTAACTCTTGTGACTAGTTTCAACCTTTTCGACGCCTCCTCATTTTGGCGAAATTAATTTAGAAATCACAGATTTTTTTACAAAATTCTTTAATTTTTTCCCCCTACCGCAGAGACAAGTTTGGTAAAAAACCAGAAAAGCTGAAAATAGAATCAAAAAATTTTATGTGCCAGAACGCTCTTTAAATAATTGAAAAAATACATGAAATTAGTGTGAGAAAAAAGTGCATGTATGAGGTATTTATCCACAGAATGTTATCAACGTTTTAATAAAAACATATCAACACAGGCTTTTATTTAAATTTTGTGATTATGCTGTTGTTGTTCATTTACGTCGCACTAGAGCTGCGCAATGGGCTATTAGCGACGGTCTGGGAAACATCCCTCAGGATGGTCCAAAGACATGCCATCACAATTTTGATCCTCTGCAGAGGGGATGGCACCTCCGCTTCGGTAGCCTGATGTTCTGCACGCGAGGTCGAGCACTTTACATCAGAACAGTTTAACGAGGACCCATAACGCACACCCTCGGTCCTTATGCAGACTGATCCAAGTGGTCACCCACCCGCACACTGACCGCAGCCAGTGATGCTTTACTTCGGTGATCTGCTGGAATCTGCTTAACGATCAGTCCACTGCGGGACAAATAAATTTTGGAAACGTTTCAGTTTTAAAATAGTTAAACTCTAGAAAATGTTATTCGTATTTTGTCCAATATATGTAAATATAGTAAACGAATATTCTTATTAAATAATTTTAAATCCACTTCAAAAAAAAAAAGAAAACATAAATTGTTGAGTTTCGAAATTGATAGAAAAAAATGCGTAATAAATATTGATTTATGCAAATAGTTTTAAAATTATCGAAAAAGAAGAAGAAAAGGCTAATATTAGGTGTGACGAGATTAATTAAGTATTAAATAAATGAAGTGAAATACGAAGAGAAGTCAGATCCTGTTACTTAAAAGAGATTATTAGCATAAAACTCGCATGTCAAATGTGCATACCAATTATGCATCTCAATGCATGTATATAAATCTGCATTAATACGAATTTTAATGTTAATTTTAAAATCGCGTGATTGCGAACTCCGTTGTATAATATTTAAGTCACTTACAAACAAATCATAATACTGTGATTTAAAATTATGTGAATATAATTTTAAATCACATTTCCATTGGTAGGAAAAAGTGTAAAAAGGAATCTTTTTTTTTTCTCATGGGAATTCAGAATTAACAAGCTTTATTTGAAGAGGCAGATTTTCTCTTTTTTATTAATGGTAAAAAAAAATTTTAAAAACTCCTCAATGGTGAGAAATTTTCCTTGAACTCCCTTTGTGTATATTCTACAGATCTGCTGCTTTTAAGTTGGAAATTGTCAAGTTCTTAAAAATTTACCTAAAGTAATTTTTTTCTCAAATTGCTTCTGAAATTTCTGTGTTTAGGTAAATAGTTTTTTTTCACTACTACATACAGTTGGAATTTTGTGTTAGACTGAAGAAGATCATAATTCTTATCTATCTAGATTTATTATCTTTCAATCAAAGGCTCTTAAAGGAATATAAAAAATTTAAAAAAATACTTCTAATTTTAAATTTTGGATATTTAATACATAACTAGACGTCTGACAGTCAGCTGAGTCACCTACACAAACTGACCTCTTCTCATTTCTACTATTGCTTCACCTGTACAAATTCAACATTTTGTGACTTTAATACCCTGAATTGTCAACATTTCATTAGTATTTTAAATGTAATATGGTAAAACAGTTGTCTGTACCTCAGCCTATACAAACCTTCCACTTTGTGGTTCCACCTAATCTTCTTGCAGCTTGTACTAGCCTCTTTGAGGTTTACTAGCACAAAAACTGGAATTTTGCTACCCCGCACCAAACACTTGGTAGAAATAAAATAAACATGTTATTTAGCATTACTGTCAAAAGAAACAGTTACTAAATATCAAAGTTTATTCTAGAAATTTGATGAACATATGACTCAAGTTTAAAACTGCTAATTTAGTTGGACTGTGTTATTTTGCATTACTGTCAATTAGTCTTCCCCTAACTAACCCGATAATTCTAAAAAACAATTAGACCCTAATCCATTGCTTAAGCATCTTAATTTTCCAATCTGTGCCATCTTGTTTTCACAGTCCTGTCGTAAATGCTATTCTGATAATGTTAATAATAGCCGTTTAGATTGATTTTGAAACTTACAGATGGACATAGTTCAGAAATTTTATGTGTAGTTTTAAAAAAAATGGACTTACTTCATTTTGGAAAGAAAAACACTAGTTCTTGATTCTAATCATGAAAAGAAATTGAGGATTTATTGCAACACGTTTAATGTTTATGTATCAGTTGATGAACTTGCTGTATTGTCGGCTCAAGAAATAGTTATAGGCACGTAATTAGTCTAAGTTATACCATAATTAGACTAAGTAAGACCTCGCCAAACAGAACCCTAACCCATTTTCGCAATTGAACAATGACTATCCTTCTGTATTCATTCATATAGAAAATGAACCAACAGTAATCGGTTACGGATGTCAACAAAAATAGTGTTTGGAATCAAAATTTTTAATAATTTTAAACAAATAAGTGTTTATTCATCTTTTTCTTGTATCATAAATATTTTTGAATTGAATGCATAATTTTTAAATTAAAAATTTTTATAGTATTTGTTGCAAATTCATTAATTTTCTAGAATTTATCATGATAAAAATTAGACTTTTATCTTGGCAAAAATGCATTATTTAGCATTAATATTAATAAGGTTAACTACCAGAGCAATTACAAAATATCTAATTGAAATTTTCTTTTTAGTTTATTAGTTTAACTTTTTACCTAGTGCGGAGCATGTGGTCGAAATATGAGATTTCTATCAGTGTTGCAAACTAAGGCCTGTTTATAGCATTTCTATTAATTATGTTAATTTACTCCAATAATTACTAAATGATGAAAGGAACACATGGTAGAAATGTGAGTCATCTATTCTTAATGGTTAACTTTTATTTACTAAAACTTACAAATGGGGTAATTACCCCCTTGTTTTGTTGATGATTATAAATATTGAAATGAAACTTTTTAGTTTTTTTTTTTTATTTATTTATTTATCTCATAAAGAACATATGCTGTAAGTTTTTGCTTTCTAACTTTATGGGAAATGAAAAGTTTTTTTTAAAAAATTGTCAGTTTAAGATATTTAGCTATGATTTTTTTTAATTATATCTTTAAATTTTCTACTTAATAATATTTGTATTTTTTCCTTTCACCTTAGGATTTGATCCTCGTGCACACTTAGCAAATTTTCACCCTGTAGGACCTACTGCAACTCCTACTCAGATACAATTTACCGAAGAACCTGGAAAGCATAAAAATCTTTCTAGAGTAACTAGTATTAAAGTTGAAGCCTCAGCTCTCACACCAGATCTTGCTGCTTGTAGAAATCTTTTAGTAGCTGCTGCCTCTAGTACAGCAGCATTTCCAGGCATAGATCCAAACAAACTTCCACCTCCTCCTCCACCTATTCCACAGGAGAAACAAAATGATGAAAAAGAAAAGTTATGGCCTTGTCCCTCCTGCAAGGTACCATTCAAAGCAGCATCTGAGCTTCAGGTGCATCTATCTGCGCACACAAAAACTGAAAAAACAGTTCCATGTGATATGTGTGGTAAACTATTTGCCACTAGTGAACGAGTAAGAATCCATGTACGATCTGCACATGGTGAAAAATCCTGTGCTTGTGATATATGTGGTAGTGGATTCAGCTATCGTTGTAAGTTGCTAGATCATATGAGGACGCATACTGGGGATAAACCATTTCATTGTGAAGTATGTGGAAGAAGTTTCTCGCAGAAGAATCATCTTACACGACATTCCATGATTCATACTGGAGAGCGACCTTATCCCTGTGACTTCTGTGGCCGTGGTTTTTATAGGAAGGATAAACTTACTCGTCACAGGCGAATACATACAGGAGAAAAACCATATGCTTGCCTTGCATGTGGGAAGGCATTTTATCGAAGAGATAAATTGACTCGTCATATAAAGATGCACAGTGGAGAGAAGCCTTTTGCTTGTCCTATTTGTGGCAAACGTTTTGTAGAAGACAGAGATTTAAAGCGACATAAGTGTTCTTCCCGCCATGCACAGAATGCAGCCAATAATGCAGTTAAGATGCAAGCTGCCCAGACAAGTACAGGTTTGTTACAGTTGCAGCAACTACATTACCAGCTATCCCAACATCACCTCCAAACTCATTCTGGGCCTCATCAAAATCATTCTGGGCCACAGCATCAGCAAGCTCATACTCAAACAACGCATCAGCAAGCCCATACACAAACAACACACCAGCAAGCTCATACGCAAACCACACATCAGCAAGCCCATACACAGACTACACTTCAGCAAGCCCATACGCAAACATCTCACCAATCACATTCCCAGGCACAGCATCAACAATCCCATAGTCAGAATCCTCATCCTCAACAAAACCATTCCCAGCCAACATCTGAGCATCAAAACCAAAATCCATCTCAAGGCCCTCAATCACATGTACAACAACAGCCTCCACCACAGCAACATGTGCAGCAGCCTCAAACCCATGGACAACAGCAGCAGCAACAACAACAGCAAGCACCTCATTTACAGCCACCGCCCCAACAACAACAGCAGCAACCATCAGGTGGTCCACAGCAACCACAAAGCCAGAATTCACAGCCTCCAACTCCACAGTCGCAACATCCGAATCAAATTCAGCAGAATCAACAACAGCAACCACCATCTCAACCACAGCCCCAACAGTCATCTCAACATCAATCTCAAGTTATGCCTCCTCATCACCAGCAGCAACCTCAACAGCAGGTTCCTCATCAACAACAGAATCCACCTCAGCACCCTCAACATCAACCTCCTCAAACCCATCATCAAATGCAACACCAAAATAGACATTTACCTCATCAACAATCCCCGTCTCCACCTCAAATCACACATCAGTCACCTCATCCTTCTCAGCAACCGCAACAACAGCATCCTCAACCAGGTCCTCATTCCCAGCATCAGCAGCCTCCACATCATGGACCTCCACCTCCGATTGTTCCACCCCACCCTTTCCAAGCATTAAACCTGCAAACCTGACTGGCGGGGTGCACCATATGGGGTGCACTTAACAAGCTTTCTACATTTAATGGTCAACATTGACAATGGCAAAATTAATATGCCATTATCATAAACAAACTTATCAGGTTTTTGCATGGTTATTGCTTAACACTGATTGCATCTTTGACATGTTGAGTCATTTCTGTGACTTGAAATTTGACCATGTGAGATTATTTTGCCATGATTTGATTAAGAATTTGTCATTTCAACATGATGTGATTGATTTTTGACTCTTGGACAGAATGAATGCTTTCGTTATGTTTTAGCTGCAGGGTTCAGCTTGTGTGCAGCATTAGCTTTTTTCTATGTTATTATTTTATTCACAAAGTATTCACTACTTATTCATGTTTAATTTTTCGAATGATTTATTTTTTCTAATGTGCTAATTATGTTAAAAATTAATATTGCTGAAACTTTTTGTCATATTTTAAGTGTTGTAGAGTGTTTATTAGTTTAATGCAGGGGGCAATCTAGGAAGAAATAAGGTCTAATTGAGGATTCATAATAAAAGTCCAAGCGTGAAAAAATATTCTTTACAAAATTCCTTTACTACTTAATGTGATCTTTTTTTGGAGAAAGTTCTTAACTTCAACCCATTTTTCTATTATGTATGATATTCCATTTTCATTCAACACAAAAATTAATTTTCATTTTTATGAAAATGTGAATTTTTGTGTTAATTATTGACATTATTCGAAAAGGGATTAGAGAAACTTGCTAAGAAAAATGATTTTTCTAGAAACCAAGGAAAGACTCTGATATTTAAATGTTCATCTAAGTTTTCTATAAATGTGTGAAATTTAAAAATAAATACTTCTTTAAAATGGATCATTTAGTTTTTGACATTTTGTATGTAATATTTACAAAATTTCGTATTGTTTTTAGCGAAACTTTATTCACAAAATTCCGAAGTAAAAATTCCTGGATTGTGCCTTAATACGATTTGTTATTTATGACTGATGAAAATAAATTTCACTATCATATAATACTTTGAGTTCTAGACTTACTACAATTACCTTTTGATAATGAATTTCTTTACACTTCTCTATGTTTCTTGTGATTAATTTTGTTTTTATCTCATATTAATTTTGAATGTATTTGTCTATGATCAATAATTCTTGGGAGAGGGGCCATATATATATATTATCTAAGAAAAAGTGTCTTTGATGATTGAACGACTTACCAAATTATGGTTTGCTTGTGGTTAATAATGCATATTCTATTGCAATATTTGAAATTTTATATATTGTATTGTTAGTTAAGCAAAAGTTATATATTACATGTGATGTTTGTTCTGTTTTAGTTTTATTATTTTTTTCCCTTTGTTTTTTTTTTATTTTTTTAATATGAAACAAATTGATGTGATAAGTCCTTCATGATAAATATTAATAACTAAGATGGGATGGAATATTAAAATATCTTAATTTTTAAAATTGATGTTTATCTGTAATGTTGTATACAGGAGGCTAAAATTGGTTTAAAAAGAAATATTAATTTTGTATTTCTGGTTTTTCTTATTTCGTATAGTGCCAATGTTCGCTTGCTAGTTCAGCTAAAAGAGGATAATTAGATAAGCTGTTTAATTGGGTGATCTAGTCAAAAGACTCGGTTGCCAAATGTTTTAGTTCGCTCTGCTTTTTTGTCTATTTTATGAATTTTTTTTTTTGTGTCACTTTTACTAAATTGAACATTTTAGCGCAGAAATTTATACATATAATGTAATTGTATGAAGGAAACTATAATTTAGTCATGAATATTAAAAATGAATTTGTTTTTCTATTAATTCCATGCCAGTTTTGTAGTGTATGTATAAAATTGATATGTTTTTTTTTTTTTTAAATAGAGAAAATTTGATTTCAAACCCCTTAAAAAAATTAATTATTGGTTGCATCATTTAGTTTATTACAATTTGTAAATACTCAATTACTTTGAACAGAATTTAGTAAATTGAGTTGTAACGATAAAAGTGCCTAAATCAAATAGCTGTTCCATTTGAATTATCTAATTAATTTTCTGTTCTTTTTCTTAATTTACCATTAGTTATGTAACTAGATTTTCAGTTTCAAGTTAAAAATTGTTCATCACATTTGTAATTAACCATTCACAAAAACTTTTTTTATAAGATTTAAAAAATATTTTTTCATTCCTTGCAGCAATTTTTAAATTTCTGTATTTCTAAGTGCAATTGGATTATTCTACAAGTTTCCAGTTACTTAATTTTAAAAGGAAATCTTGCTTTTGTTTATTTAAATTGAAGTTTTTTTTCTCTTCCCAATACTTTTATTTCTTAAAGGCAGAAAATTGTTGTGGAGTATCGTTGTTCTATATTTGTTTATTATGTTGTACTATGTATAAAGTGTATATTTTAACTCTTGTTGTTTTGGGTTTGGTTGACTATTATCAAATGAAATGTGCCATTTTTGCTTCATGCTGATAGGTGATGGTAAAGCTGTTAATTAGTTTTATACAGTTAATTATGATATGTCATTATTTGTAGTTCATTTTCCTCTCAGTTTTTGTTCTTTATAGTTCTAATTAAATGAATTTTTCATAGATTTCTTTTATTAAAAACTAGTTGATTTTGTAATTATTAAACTGATAACCTATTATGATAGAAAGGCTTTTAATTAATTTTATAGTTGGTTGTAAGTAAATACAACTTTTATTTTCTCACTTTTTGTATTTTTTAAGTTAATTTAAAGATCATTAATTGCTAACATTTTCTATTACTTTATTATTTGTTTTGTTAAAAATTTTGTATTGATCATTTTTGAAACGAAGGAGACTAAAGTTGATTATTATATAACCCATTTTCATTTTAGATGGACATGAAAATTTCTAGTGTTAGTTGTTTTATTTTATGGTTATAATGATATTTCATACCATCGACAAAAACTTAGTCATCAATACAGGCCTAACCGAGAAAAAGATTATGGAAATGCTGAAATGAATTTTATTAAATAAAACTTTTTGCAATGTAGCAATAACTTTTTCATTGCCTAATAAAAAATTTTAGTGTGTTCGAATTTAATAATTTTTAACACTTTATTGACACTTGTAGTTTTGATAAGCTTAGTTTAATTTGAGAATATATATGCATTCTCAAAATGAATACTCTTTTTTTTTGTTGTTTTTCCTGAGTATTTTATTATGAACAATATTTTATATCAATTTTAAATTATCTTTTATCGTAGTTTTTATCTATTATTTCTGCAACTTAAAATTTTCTTATTCGTTTTTCAATTATTGTGTTTGTGTCTATACTAATTAATTAACTTTGTTCTGTAAAGTTAAAACGTCTAGTTTATCGACTAAAAGGAGCCGTTGAATGCAATTAATTTTGTACTTTTAGATCTTCTCCTGCCATTTGTATTTTTGTGATCAAAGCATTCCTATCATTTGAATTGAGAATTTCATTTGTTAAGTTTTCTGATTAAAGAAGAATTTTTTTTTTAAATAGAAATCATACCATAAAGATGTGATTTGTGCCATATGTTGTAGAATAATTTGTTATATTTTAAGTCTGAAATTCGCTAATGTTTTTTAACAGGTACTAAGACTTCTATGAATAAAACAATACTTGCAGGTGCTGTTTTCACAACCAAATCCCAACCCTCTTTGTACTTGATTTTTAATTTCCAAAGATCAAAAGTTAAATAATTTAAAGTATGGTGAATTTTTTTAATAAAAAAATTTACATCTATTTATATTAAAGACGCCAATCAAAAAGCTTCCCTTTTATACAATCCACTTTTGATTAACCAGTTATGCAGATTTCTCTTGTCTCCTTAATTGCTTTTTTTGTTTTTGTTTCATGAAATGCTAAACTCCATGCTGTTCTTTGTCCAACATGAATTGTTTAAAGAATTTAAGCAACTGAGTTAAATGATTATCGTATGGGGATAAATTACTGTATGGAGGGGGCTTGAATGTCTCCCATTTCAGTGATCATATTTTGTGAAATGTGGTGATGTGTGTTATGAAACAGAATTGTGCCATTTTCACATCGCTGGTTGTTAAATTGCACATCATAATCTCTATCCTTTTAAGAGTAGTAAATGTCTACTGTTTTTGTTCTTCAGAAAAAAGAATAATATGTTGATCTATTTGGATTCATTTGGTTATAGAGTCAGCATTGAAAACACTTCAGCATTTTCAATTGTAAATAAGCGAGTGCCACACTAATCATATTACTAATCATTTGCGTATATACCTTGCAGCAATGCCCTTAAACAAAAACTCTGATTGCTCCTTCTATTAAAATTACTCTTGCATTTTCTTATTAGGATTATCGGTTAGATATAAAATTGAAGATTGTAAAAATTATTTTACAGCTTTCAAACTGTAATTTGAAATAATGGACTTTTGTCATGGTTTTATTTGCAAGTGATTAAATTCAAGTAGAGTAACATAAACTTGAGTAACATATTTTAGGTCTTGCATCTGTAGCATGTAGTTACTAACATTAATCTGGAAGTTACTGGGTTCATCAATAATGGGATAGACTGGTTTGTTTAATTACAGCTGTTGTATTTGGAACTTAACTCTTTCCAAACTAAGCTATGATAAAACTAAACTGGTGATATCTGTTTTAAGTGTCTGATTTGTGGCATTCCTAGATTTTTTTTTCTATTGATTTTTTCCCCCATGGTAGTCAAAATACCATACTGTAAGAATTATTCATAGCATTTTATAAATGAAAATATATTTAAAGTAATAGTGCTTTATTTGTAAATCTGTACCAGACCTGTTAATTATGTTTTTATTATGGACAGTGCCTGCTAGGGAACATTCTTAAAATTATTTGATAATCTGATCCTTTATTTTTGTTTGTCTATTCTACAAACTCTCTGTTTAGTGCATGTGTTTTGACTTAAATTTGATATGTTGTGTTCATGCGTGCACAATGCTTTTCTCCAGTGTCACTTTTGAAATTTTATTCATGGCTTAATTGTAATATGATTTTCCCAATCCTACAAGGAACATTTTCTGTTTGTTGCATGGGATATTTAAACTGATTTGAATACATTTGGTGTGCTGAAAGTTTTAGAATACCTCTTTAAAATTAAGCAACTTTTCACACACTATGAAAGATTAAACATAATTATGTGTTAAGTTGACAAAAGATAAACAAATATTGTTTTCATATTTTAAATTAAAATGCATAGTCGTTATCTGTTTCAAAATTTTAGACCTCATATGCAGTACTATTGTATAATCTGGATTTTGCATAGTTAATCCATTGGCAGTTTAGCAAATGGGCAAAATTGGAAGAATGTTTTTCCCTTTACAACTTTGCCCTATCTAATAACATTAAAAAACCAGTTTTGCTATGCAGAGAAGATTGCACGTTAAAAAATTTCATCAGTTTGAAGATTTCAGGCATCAAATTGGAAGAAATAAAATTTAATATTCCTCTGTTATCTGACTTTCTGTTATGTTTTTGCTTGTGATTCCTGAACAACTAAGAAGTGAATTTGTATGATATTGAATAATATATATATAGACTGACCTTTCACTTGTTAAATTGATGGATTATAAAAGATTGATGTTATTGATACACCAGTTGGATTTCTCTAATAAAAACCTAGAGTTCTTCATTTAGAGGAGCACTTGGTGAGTGCATTCCCTGTTGACTGTATTATATGAAATTTTAAAGAGCTACCTCGATTCTAACCTGCCAGTTGCATATAAGTGAGAAATATTGTACAGTTTCCTGTAATCTTCGTGGTACTCTATTTTCCCAGTTAAATGTTGTGATGTTTACAATATGGTGTGAATGAGGCTTGCTATTTAGCTAATGAAATGCTATGCTAATACGAAAATAAACTCAGTTATTGTGATTTCTACTGTTTTTTCTTTTTATTAATAGAATTGTACATTTATAGTTAATATTTGAAGACGTTTGTTGCATCATTTGCATTTTAGTCTACTGTTCAGTTGTTAAATGCAGCTTTTATAGCTAATTGAGCTTTATTGTAATATCAGTAAGTCATTTTATATTGTTGTAAATTTTAATCTCCAACAGAAATTGGTAAGTGTGATTTGGAAGTCCATATTTTGCCAACATTAATTCATGACCCACTTTCTCGAGTTGATAATTATATTAAATCTTTGCCAGTTGTACCAGTTGATTTGTTTTGTCTATTAACAGTTAAGCATATTTAATAGATTCAAAGAACTAGCAATTTTAAAGAAATGTAGTGATCTGATATTATGAATTCTTAAAAATTCATTGTAGTATAACAATAGCTTTTATATAAATCATTTTTATTCAATATATTTCATTGTTTGCTAATTTCAATGCAAACAAGGGTGCTGACAAAATTATTTCATTTCTCTTCAAAACTATGCTTACCCTGCTAAGGGGATACAGTGATGCAAGTCGCGTGTTGAACTTGAATGCAAGTTTGCAGTACAAAAGGGTATAAATACTATTTTTGTATTAACCTATAGAATTTAATTATAAGTGTAGTGGTCAGTTTTGACTTTTTGGGGAGAGTATCTGAGCCAGAACTTGTCTGGTTTTGCAGTTGCCAACAACAGGCCAGTGCAAAAGAGGTACTACTACCTGCTGTAAAAGTTATACTTCAAGCATATGAGAAAATGGGTTATGAAGTTGCATGCATAGGTTTTAACTCTGGCAGAATAAGGTCTTCTCACTGTCTTACTTAAAGGTTTACATATTTTTGTTCGAATTATTATTTCTTTTGAATTATTAAACATGTTAGTTTCAGCTTTTAACTTGCTATTTAATTCATGATTAGTTGATAACCTATTAGGAATATTAGTATAATTTAAAATCTTAGTAGTGTACAAAAACATTTTTCTATCCAATTAGTTCTAAATGTTTTTTTAAATAATTAATACAGAGTAAATATAGTTTTATCCTTGTACAGAAGTATAGTATCTAAAATGTTGACAATTGTATTATATTTCATGTATACAGATTTTCAAATAACTAGCGCTATTGAATCTAAGCTTATTTCCTTATCACGTTAAAACAACCTACATAAAAGTACCATATTTTTGTACGGTACTGTAACTGTATCATAAATGGTATCGTAAACCTATTTGGTTTTATTTAAACATAATTTGGTTCTTTCTTCTTATTTTTTTTTTGGTAAAAAACTTTGTCTTAGTTTATTTTTGAACTTGTATGATTTTCTTATTTTAATGGGCCATAGTTTTCTCAATATAATATTTTTATCTTATAGATTTTAATGGCATGAAGCTTAGTTAAAGCAAAGTTTTCAAAAAGTGTATTTTTTAATCAATTTCCCAGAGCTCTTGTACCTTTCATTTTTTTTAAAAAATTAGATTGAAAACAAATTTAAGCAACAAGATTGTGTACTAAAGCAAATACAAGTTTTGGTATTAAATGATTAATTTGTTTTCACGTATTGTGAGTCACAAAAAGTTAAGTGATAGTGTTATCCATAATTTTATTGTTGTTAAAAGTTGAACATTCTAACCTTATACTTTGCTTTTATGTAACTTTTTTTCATTGTCAATTGTGTCTTGTTAACGAAGTAAATGCCTTGTTACCTCTTTGTGTTTAAAACTATTCCTGCATTTCAAGTTAAGTTTGTTTTGTAGAATATTTTTTAATAAAGCTTGAATTTAAAAGTTTGTGCTTCCTGTTATTTTTTTAAAATTTTTTTATTACAATTGTTAGTCGTAGTTCTAAACTGTCCTGCGTTCCAACTAAATTAATAAACTTGTTAAACTTCGAAATCTCACTGCTATACTTATCCAATTTAATTCTGAAAACAGATTCTCTTGTAAATATGTAGTAGTATTTCTTAAATGCCTTGAAAGTTTAAGCGGTTAGTTTTCGAATGTTCTTTTAAAAACTTTACTACCATTTTTTTTTTTTTTTTAGTTTTGTTGGAATCTTTAAAGTACCTTCCTATGAAACTTCCTTTATAAGCGAATGCTGACTTTTTTTCGGTTATTAAGCCCAGTCTCGGCGGTTTGCGTTGGATTAATCAGGCCTGAAATCGCTAGATTGCTAGGGTCGCATGGAAAATTTATAACATCCCAAGTAGCACAGGGATATTGTTAGATACTGATTAATATTGATCGACATTATGAACGCTGAAGATAATCGAAGCATTTATGACGTCCCAATTACAATATTGTATGACATCCATCGATAACACGATATCATAAGGAGTTATTAATTTAATCTTGTTAGCTAATTCATGTCATATGAAGCTAATTTAGTAATAAAATCCAAGAAATTTTTTTTAAAAGACCAATATAAATCATATTTAAACTGTATAATTGCTTTTTATGAGGAAAATTTATAACATACTGCTACGAGATTCTTTTAACTTTGGGCAGATTTAATAGTCAAAATGTAGAGGAATTACACCAATACAAAAGAGTGGATAGCTTTGTAAGCATTGAGAAGATCGTAACCTGTTAGTAAACAAATTATTACAGAAACGTAAAAGATTTATATTTCGATTTAAAAAAATTGTACGCATTTTTTTCTTTATTATAATTCTTTTTAAATCGAAGATGGAAAGATACCGTTAGGCTAATCAACGAGAATAAAACCCAAATGACGTCCAAACGAGAAGAAAGCCTAAAAAAGAAATAGAGTACAATAATATCTTCTTTGTAGTGTGATTAATTGTCTTTATTCAATTTTGTTAGATTCTATATTCTTCATTCTTTGAATAAAAATTATTATTAATAATAATAAATTTAAGTTACAAATAATAAAAAGAAATCTTTACCGGGCAAATTTTATTCTCCTCATTCGCAATTAATATTTAATTAAATTTTTAAATTAAAAAAGTATTATTTTTTTTTTCAATTTAAATGTATGTTGTCATGATGGCGTCAGTATCGCGCAAGCCTATTTTGTTGTGAACAAATTTTTAAATTTTATTTAGAATTATGTAGCTTTATTGACTTTACTTTGCATTATTGACTTTACTTTGCATTATTGACTTTTTAAAAAAGAATTGAAATAATGTTATTTTTTCATTAATAATTCTATTAATGAAAAATTCGTAATTTCATAAAGGTCTAAAAATAAATTAGTATGAATAGTTTTATTTTCCCTTTAATTTTGGCGGTTATTTGTTATTTAATGTTACTACTAGATGGCGACTGTGATGCCATAATAAATGGATAAAAGCTAATTTTTCATTATCTTACAGATCTCGTAATATCTAATATTTCCTATTTTCCTCTCACATGTAAATAAACTTAATTTAAAACCAATAGGTACTCATGTATCATTATGAATTGATTGATAGTTTTATAACTTGTTATTAGTAGAAAGAAAGTAATAATAATAATAATCTATAATGAAAAGGAAACCGAGGAAAACTATTATATTCATATTAATCCTTCTATTTCAGATCGGATTTTTTTAGTACCTATTTTTGAGTGCTTGAAATGCGTAGGCTTTAACTGAGGTCTTCGTTTAATTTTCTGAAGTCAATAAAATTTCCTATCAAGTTATAACTATTATTATTATTCAAATTTCACAACCAAATAAATTAACATATGAATCAAAAAATAAATAAATACTAAATTTAAAGAGATTCCAGGTAATCAAAAAATAAACACGCAATATTAGTTTCAAAATTTATACTCAAGTGTTAACAATGCAAAATTAGTAATTTTATACATGTCTAAAAATTAAATTATCAGTATTAATTTTTTTCCGCGATTTTTCACCTTTTACTTGTGAGCCACTATTTTGTTATCTATAGTTACCAGTAGATGGCGGCAGTAAGGCAACAACGAAGAGATGAAAGCAAAATAGCGGTGATATTTTAATTTATTTTTTAAATAATAATTAGAATTTTTTTTTTAGTATTGAAAGATGCAATTCTTGGTTTCTATTTAACGTGTAATTATATATGAAGATACCATTAGTCTCCACATTTTTTTTAAACATTAGATTTGTAATTACTGTAAAAAATAAGATTTGTTTAAACATCGATAAATAATTAAATCCTTAAATGTTAAATTCTCCCTATCTAAAGGTCATTATTTCAGGAATGAAATTCGAAAAAGAAAAGAAAAGAAGAATATTTATTTTAATAATATAAACGAAAATCAGGTATCATGATATTAAGAAAAAAATTTATTAGGCCTCTAAAAATCTAGCGATAGTTCTGTTCAGGAAACTGGTTCATAACCAAGAGTATATGAAAAACTAGGTGTCCATTTTTCTGGAAATGGCTATATTTGTAGAGAAAAGACTCTGAACTGCCATTGTGAAAAACTGAAGTTTGATCCCCTGGACCGGCTTGAAGCCCACTTAACATCAGATCGATAGGTACTAGTTTGTCTGGAAGTAAAGGCGGCCTGTGCACAGTGCTGATCACATTGCCACAACCATGAGGAGGACCACAGAATTGTGGAGTCTTAACTTTCATGACTCCCTTGGCCACAATGGTTGTTGCAGGAATGCTTTACTGTTAACTTGTATTATCTTACCATAAGGCTATTATAAAAATGGTGTTCATTTAATCCATTTGTCTATTCAGGGAACACACTACGGTGTTAAGTGAAACTTTCTTCTCAGACAATTCCGTTACTTGGCAACCACGCGGAGAAACTCTTCTTTAAACTGACTGGTGAAATTTTAAGAACTCACAATCAAACCATTATGCGTTACATTTTATGTGTAGAATGGTGATATAAAAAACCGAACACACGAATAACGTTTGATCTAATTATCGGATTGTCACGTAATGAAATAATATATTTTAGTGTTTCGAGATGACGATTTAATGATTGATTTACCTTAATATTACTAATTAATTTCTGCAGACGATACCTTAAGTTATGAAAACAGATATAAAAACTTGTTTTCTTTCGCACTTTATTTTCAACATATTTCGATTCTGAATGCTCAAAATATGATAGGCAGCTGCAATTTAAAAAATATGGTTCCAATTGTTTAGCCAGAAAAGTAGCTAAATGTTTGGATACTTTAATGCGAAATTTGTCTTATCTGACATCTCGAGAAAATGGATCTAACAGTATTGCTCACAATTTCATAAACATTTATCCAAAGATGATTTCATATATAAATATTTTTTAGATGTTTTTATAAATTTTTTAATTAATTTAATAAGAATTGACGAAAATCAATTTATAAGGTATGCAAAATGAGTTTAAATCCATAAAAATGACATTTACATTCAGAGGAAGTTCGTTTGTGTGAATAAAACAAAACAACGTGAAAAACTAAATAATGGCACAAAAAAGGGACATACTATAGTTTCGGTTCGTTAAACACGAGCCTTACACAGTGTCGAAACACAAAATGACAGGAAAATACGAGACAAACATGTTGCACTGGGGAAATAAAAGGTTTAACTAATAGAAGAAGAAGAACGAGCTTGGGCGAAAAAATGAATAAAAAAAATAGTGGGAGTAGGGGAGAACTTCAGATGTAGTTATTAAATTAAAATAGATTTCCAAAAACAATAGGAAAGAATGAGATATTAGAAAGATCATTAACTGAATAATTGGAACTTTTTAAAATATGAAACGCTTCCTAAAAATCAAAATTAGTAACTGAAAAGCTGTATTGAATGACTTTAGCAGAAGAAAACTAGAACATATGATTAGAATTCCAACTTTGTAAGGTGATGAAATCTTTTAATATCTCAGTTTTTTATTCCTTTTTTTCATGCTCAAATCGAAGTTTAAAGGTAATTTTGGTTTGTCAAGTATACGCAGAAATTTGATACCAAGAAATTTGATAAATACACCAACTATTAATAATAGCAATAGTGCCTTTAATTTGCATACAATGGTTTAGTTTACTTATAGTTAACGCAAAATCATAACAATTTAGGGACTGATTCAGAGAAAATACGGTAAAAATAATAAAACTAGTAAAATTCGACTTAGAGAATTTGTAGGATTATATGATGAATTTTTGTTAATATGTTGTATAAAGTATACCCTAGCTTTATTTGGGTACGTTTTCGTATCTGATTGCGTAGCTCAAAATATCATCTGCATACATTAATTAATAGGTTATACTTTTGAAACATTAGGATTGCATTTTAGTACGTGATGATATGATCATTAAATCAAAAGTTATTAAGTTTTTCCTACTGTACTCATCAAAAATTTTGATACGCATATACAATAATATTGATTTCGAAAATAGATGATTCTACTCACCTAATCTAATGTCACAGGTAACGTTGGCGACAGCAACTTGCACACAACAGTATGAAAAGGCGAAAACTCAAATGGCCACTTTACACTCCATAACCACTTGTCCATTTCAGCTCTAACTTCTCCCTTTTCTTATCGGAAAGAAAATTTCCTTCTATTATTATAAATCGTGAACCTAAGGCCGGAATAGCCTGGTTCGTAGGGCACTGGGCCCATGTTCAAGAGATCGTGGATATAGCGTGGTATGGGTGCAGTAATACAGTAGAGATCGTGGGTGTAGTAAATGGTGACTGATGCACGTTAAATCCGTCTAGTCACCAAGTCCTCCATGTTCCCATAACAAGTCATACCTCTGGGGGTACTAATCCAGGAATTTCCTTGTCCTCTGGGTTGGTTCGAAATTACAAGGCTAGGGAGTTGAACATTAGCAGTCGTAAACCCGAAATTGGGTCGGCTGTTTAAAGATGGATAAATTTAAAAAAATCATCAACTTAGAGCCGCGGTGGCTCAGGGAATAGAGCGTTTGCCTCTAAATGAGGTAAGCCAGGTTCGAATCTTAGCAATGACTGGTTGATTCGAATTCTGCTCCCGGCTTGGTTCGACCACACTACTGACATAAAATGTCATTGATAGTAGATGTATTACGAGTTATAATTTCCTTTGCCATCGGGCTAATCATCGGAGGTTTTTGTAGCTTTCCTTTCCATATGACGTAAATGCGGGGTAGTTCTAGCGAAAATTCTCCGACGAAGGCTTGTTTGCCCCCAATGCTTGATCCCTTGTCTTTTGGGTTGGGTTCAAAATTACGAGGCTTAGGATCTGAACATTGGTAGACGTAAACTCAGTATTGGGTCAGCTGCTGAACGCCGGTTGCATGAAATAAAATCAAGAACCCAAATTAGGTCTCAAGAAAGTTATCTCATAATGAAATCCATTAAACAAAGAAGCATTTGCTTAAGTTAAAAGCAATTACATCTCGTTTTTAATTATTAAAATACTTTACGAGCAACTAATTAAACTGATGCAAATTTGTGCTTTCGTTTTAAAAGTCCTCTAATTTAATGAAAAGGTTTATTTTTCCAAAATGATGAATTTCTCCTTGAAAGTTGCATAAAACTTTTAATTAATTTCTTTCTTTACATTTTCAATATCATAAGTGATGCGTGAATTACTATGAGAGAATAGATTTTTGATCTGTTAAATTTCATAAATGTTAAAACATATGATTAATTTTTAATTATTTGTTTATGCTTTGAGGCGAGAAAATTAAGTTAATTAAAAACAGGAAAATCTAATTTAAATGGCGAAATAAAGGTTTATTTTTCTTAAGAAAAATTCTCGAAATATGGCATTTTCATCATCGTTTGATTATGAATTGAAGAAAATGTAATCGAAAAGTTATAATAGCATTTAAATAAATTAATTACAGAAAATATAATTTTAAAATTTTAATTCGGAAATAATTGCTTGAACTAAGAGAAAATCATTCTTTAAAAATTTATTTAATAAACTTTTTCTTAAAAATAAGCACATTGGATTTGCGCAGTTGAAATTTATATAACTAGATTCCTCATCTTAAGTTGTTCAAAACAAATCAAAAAAATGAACAGAGAGGAATTTAATTTTAAATTTTTTAAGTTCTAACAAAGTAAGCAATTAAAAATTTAAAATAGTAATAGTGGTTAGTAATTAAATTTTAATTACTAATTATTAAACATTTTTCTTCGCCTGATCAATCTGATCAGGGAGCATTAAGAAAAAAGTCAGAGAGATAGATAGGTAGAGAGAGAGATCCGGTACCCCATAAATTGATGTTTGTCCCATTGTAACCTAGTCGGGAATTGTTATAATAATAATAATAATCATCGATTATTTAAAAAATCAAATAAGCCCGATTACAATTTGAGTTTCATAAAAAAGTGATTTATTGAATAAAGAAAATGCTATTTTTCTTTGATCATCAACTTAGTAATTTTTTTTAAAAGAAAAGTAGAAATACTTTATACACTTTCTACCAATAAGTATTTGGACACCTATGCAAATGACTATATCTGTTGTCATAAGATACGTCACGCCATACACCGGTATATATCGTGTAAGGAACAACATCGGCATTAGTCCCATGCAAGATGCCTACAGCACTATTTTGGATGACTATGTGCTTCCGACGTTGTGGCAGTTTTACGGAGTGGATCCTTCCAGGACGACAATGCCAGCTGTCATGTTGCAAAGTCATCAAGGCATGTTATGGTGCCAATGGGGTTAATCGGATGGACTGGCCTGCCAAGAGCCCAGACCTGAACCCTATCGAGAACCTCTAGGACGAGTTGAATCGCTGAATTGAAGGGTGTACTACCAGTCCAAAATAAGTGAAGGAACTTACATGTCTTCTCCCAACTGAGTGGAAGAAAATACCACTAGCCGTCACACAAGGACTTGTGAAAAGTATGCCCCGGAGGGCTAACGCTGTGTTTGCCTCTCATGGAGGCTCTATCAACTATTGATTATGAATAAAGCTTGTTTTTCTTTTCAATCATACGTGTCCAAATGCTTATTGATAGATAGTGTATACTTTGCAATAGAGCAGCTTAGTGGGCAATCGACCTTGAAAACACCCATGAGGATGATGCGAAGTCATATCATCGCAGCTTTGAACCTCTGCAGAGGGGATGGCTTCCCCCCCCCCTTTGGTAGCCCGACGATCTATGCATTTTCGAAAGAAAAGAGTTCGCGTTTCAACACTTTCTCGTATTGATGGTGAACTATATGAAGCTTTGAAAGATGCCATTTATTTGTTTTTATAGTTTCAGACCAAGTTTTAGAAGTTTACAAGAAGGTTACAAGTAGTTTACAAGTTATTTTGTTTCATGTTTAGTGCGTTAGGGTATTTCTGCTTTAGAACTTTTCATTTCAAAGGCATCTAATAGAGAAGTTTGCCCACAATTATCTACACACCATTTTTTACTATATTAAGGTTGCTACAAATTTACATGATATTGTTGTTCGACGAACACAAAAATTTCTAACATCGCTAACTTGTCACTATATTAAAGCAGCAGCGAATTTACATGATGTTGTTGTTCAACTTGCACTAAAATTTCTAACGCCACCAACTTGTCACCATATTAAGGTAGCAGAAAATTCACATGATATTGTTGTTTACCAAGCACTAAAATTTCTAACACTGTCCATATGTCACCATATTATGGTTGCAGTTAATTTTCATGATGTTGTTCGGCGTGCACTAAAATTTCTAACAGTAGCAACTTGTTACCATATTAAGGTTGCAGTAAATGCACACGATGCTGTTGCTCAATGTGTGNGTTTCAGACCAAGTTTTAGAAGTTTACAAGAAGGTTACAAGTAGTTTACAAGTTATTTTGTTTCATTTTTAGTGAGTTAGGGTATTTCTGCTTTAGCACTTTTCATTTCAAAGGCATCTAATAGAGAAGTTTGCGCACGACTATCTACACACTACTTTTTATTATATTAAGGTTGCCGCAAATTTACATCATATTGTTGTTCGACGAACACAAAAATTTCTAACATCATTAACTTGTCACCATATTAAGGCAGCAGCGAATTTACATGATGTTGTTGTTCAACATGACCTAAAATTTCCAACACCATCAACTTGTCACCATAATAAGGTTGCAGTAAATTTAAATGATATTGTTGTTCAACATGCACTAAAATTTCCAACTCCATCAACTTGTCACCATAATAAGGTTGCAGTAAATTTAAATGATCTTGTTGTTCAACATGCACTAAAATTTCCAACACCATCAACTTGTCACCATAATAAGGTTGCAGAAAATTCAAATGGTATTGTTGTTTACCAAGCACTAAAATTTCTAACACTATCCATATGTCACCATATTATGGTTGCAGTTAATTTACATGATGCTGTTCGGCGTGCACTAAAATTTCTAACAGTGGCAACTTGTTGCCATATTAAGGTTGCAGAAAATTGTCCAATGTGCGCTGAAATTTCTAACAGCGTACTTGGATGTTTAGGTGATGAACAGCTTTTAAAGAATAGTGCAGGATGGTTTAAAATAATTAATGGAAGTTGATTTGCTTTTCATTCTCCCTAAACGGATAAAGCACTATACTCGTTATTAGTTCAATTATAATGTGTGTGTGTGTGAAAATATTGACTCCCACTAACAAAGAAGTTTTCTCGCTTAATTTACATTAGGAAATAGATTTCTATGTAATACTGTGAAATGGAATTAAACAAACTCGTGAACGACATAGGTGGTTACCAGTTTATAAATTATTCCATATCTTTATGTGAGTTAATATTCCCTGCGAAAGATTCCATTCAAGCTCTGCCGAGCTGAAAAGCAACTAATTATTCTAAATAATGCAGCTTTGCTTATGGGGGAGATAGGGGTAGAAATGTGGAGCAAATTTATGCATTTAATTTTCAAAGCGACTCGTTCGAAGCTATGCAATAACGAATCTGACCTACCTGAAGAATTTCATCCATGCAATATTCATTTCTAAACTCCAACGAAAGGCAAAGCGACGGCCAATAAACTAATCAACGTAACAGTCAAGTTTGGTGGGAAAGGAAAGATGGAACTTAAAGGGTAGAGAAAGAGAGGGGTAGAGAAGTGTAGAAAATTCATTAAATGCTGAATGACGAACGCACATTCTTCGTCTAATTACACATTCATCATCGCAGTTTTGGCATAGTGAGGAAGATCTTTGACAAAACAAAAATCTTTCACAAACCTTCTGAGACACTTCTTCCCCTCTTTCCCATTTATTGATTTATTATCAGCTCCTGCAATCTGGCAACACCAAAGATGGAAAAGAACAATAGAAAATTTCCTTAGAAAACTGAGATATCGTCTGCTTTGTAGGAGGGAAGCCAATCTTTGGCGGGAAGGTGAGAGAGGGAAAAAATTGCCGGATAAAGAAGTGATCTAAAGTTGGGGAAGAAAAGAAAAAGATTATACCTTCAAAAAAGAACATTTTATGAGGTAATTTACTAAAGCCTTTTACAACAATAATATTATCGTCTTCCGTTCGATTCTACCATTTTCTACAATGCAAGCGATCGCTTAAGTAATTTCTGTTGCAGCGTATGGCAGAAAACCGACTTCCTTCATTTAATTATGTTTACGCGCATTAGAGGGGAATGTAATCATTCTCCAAAATGTTATTAATAACTCATCCGCTTAATAAGCACGGAACAGAACTTTGTTATGCAAATTCTTCTCCAGCGCTTGCAATCAGGTAATGTCCAAAGTATCATTAATTACATTTTGGCGGTAGCCAGGAACCTTGATATGAAAGGTCCGGAGACTAATTCATTATTAGAAGCGTTTTCCCTACCATTGAATAGGGAGCAAAACTTTCGCTTATGCTCCATTGGATAAAGGAACGCTGTCCGATCCAAAAGATGCAATAATGCTAAAGCAATTAATGATTTAGGTTGTGATTTTCAACTTCTCTGTCTCGAGTAATTTCGTTTTCGACGTTTCTAACAATTGCGAAAAGTATAATTGGGGGAATAGAGAGGAATTTAAACGTCAGAGACGGAAGTTTTCATTAAAATGGGAAAAGCCTTTTAGAAATACGTTTGTCTTTGACGTCTTTTCGGGAATTAAACTGCTGAGTTATTTTTGTGTTCCGACCTGTGCCAGTCTTCTTCATTAGATACCCACGTGAATTGATTGGAATGTTTAGAGGGTAACAAATGCACAAAGACTCATTATCGGAAAAGGTGAATTAAGGTGTTACTTTTAATTCTACCTCTTTTAATTTGCTTCTCCTTCTTACAGGGAAATTAAATAATTCGGAACATATAAACAAATTAAATTAAGTATGATTTCTTTAATGAATTTTATTAATGCTAAATTTAAAATTAAAAATTAGATTTACTGGAGCGTCAAATTTTCAAACATTGGGATAGTAAGTAATAATTATATAAAAATATTTTAACAAATGTATTTCTATTTACATAATAATGTAAGTGTTAAAATGATGGCTTCAAGCGTTTTAACATACTTATCGAAGCTAAATTGTAAAATGTTAATTTTTTTAGTCAATTGAGATAATAGGAAAAATCCCACTTACCTCCCTCGCAAGAATGTGAGGGAATGTGTTTCTAAAAGTAAAAAAGTAAACATGATTTTTAATATATTCTGAAAACATAAAAACAACGTTGATATCATTGATAGATATCTTTGATATCATAAATAGATATTATAAATAGATATCGTTGATATCATGGCTAGAAATCAATACAAATGAGTTTTATGTTAAACAGTTATCATCACATTGTGTATTATGATATATATTTAATCTAACATTGGAAAATTAAATAAATAAGTAAAAATCTGTTGTACACTAGTTCCTTAACTGTAACCAGCATATCTATCTAACCAACAGTAATTCCGAACTCTCATGAAAATTGATCAAATCTTGAACTATGGTATCAGGAACCTTGCTGCAATGTTAATGTGTTGCCAAGTATATTCATGTTTCCGATCAAATTGAAAAGTTCTACCGTATAATCAAGCTTAAGGCGGAATTATTTACAAATTATTATGGTTAAATTTGGAACCTTCTGAAGTTTCTGACATTGAAAGGTAGGACCTTGAATATGAATCTTCCATGCAAAAATATGAACCACTTGAACCAAGGTATCGTTGCACTGTAAAATATTCCAGATCAAATTACGGTATAACGTATCAGCACTTTGAGGTGCATCTTTTTTTACCGTAAAATATTATACCGTAATTTTTACAGCAATATTTATTTAATTGGAGTGATTCAGTGATTTTTCGGTAATTGTTATTATAAAAATTACAGCTTATCATATTTTTTGTTTCGTAACATGTTCCGATAAGAATGGATTTCACGGTAAAAAGTACAGACATCCTGAGTGCCGGTACATTGTACCGTGATTTGATCCGGGATTTTTTTTTACTGTCTAATGAAAGAGTATTCTGTTGACTGTCCTGTTTTTCATGACAGCAAATTTTCATTGGATCAGAAAGATATAAATATGGGCAGCCACGACGGCGGTCAAGAGCGTATACTTGCGGGATCCTGGAACGTCAATAAATTTACAATAATTTTTTGCTCATAAATGTGATCAATTTCATAAATTTTTAATAATTACAAATAATGCTTACTGCGTTTTATACCAATACTTTTTATCTTACTTTTACCGTAATCCACTTAACTTACCATTAGCTTATTTTTTTCCGTAATTTGATGTGGAATTTTTCACAGAGTATTTGCTTTCTAATATACGAGAAATCAACCATTTATAAGTGTCGTGGTCTGTATAGTTACTCTTTTTCAAGAACCGTAGTGGCTCAGGGGATAGAACGCTCGCCTTCCAATGAGGTGACCCGGGTTCGAATCCCAGCAATGACTGGTCTATAAGAATTCCTCCCCTAGCTCGCACCGACAACAGTGCTGATGTAAAATATCCTCAGTGGTAGACGGATCTTGGGTTAGAGTCCCCTTGCTCTCAGGCTAAACGTGGGAGGTCTTCGCGGTTTTTCTCTTCATGAAACGCAAATGCTAGTTATTTCCATCAAAAAGTTTCATCACGAAGGCAAAATTTATCCCAATACTTGAGCTTAGGGCCGGGATAGCCTGGTAGGTAGGGCGCTGGGCCCATATCCAAGAGGTCGTGGATTCGATCCTCGCCGGCCGAAGACTCCCCGTGTAGTAAATGGTGACTGATGCGCGTTAAATCTGTAGAGTCTCAAAGTCCTCCACGTTCCCACAACAAATCAGTACCTCTGGGGGTACTGATCCAGGAAATTTCTTGTCTTCTGGATTGGTTCAAAATTACAAGGCTACGGAGTTGAACGTAAGTAGTCGTAAACCCATGAAATTGGGTCGGCTGTTCAACGACGGTTATAAAATAAAATACTTGAGCCTGGAGTTCCCTTGTCTTCTGGATTGAGTTTAGAATTACAAGGCTACGGAGTTGAACATTAGAAGTCGTAAACCCGAAATTGGCTCAGCTATTCAACGACGCTTTTTCTTGGAAACAGTAAGTCCTGATTTGGTTTTAAAATATGATTTCCATTTGCAGTACAGCTTAACTGGTCGATAGTTTTCTGAAAAGTGAAGATATTTGTTTAAATAGGTCAGCCAGGTCTCCAGATATCAAACTTATAAATCATTCTAAGCTTGGTCCAATAACCCTCAAACGGCATTGCTAAACGATTGGTATCAAGAACCACAAGATCTCTAAACGTTTTGGTGACAATCAACAAATTTGAAAAGAGTTTCCTAATAATGAACATCAGTGTAATCTAAGGCAAAATAATATTAAGCTTTCAATTTATTATATTCCATGGCAATTAAAAGCGAAAATTATTCTTATAAATGTCTTCAATATCATAAATGTATGTTGTTATTTAACTAACGAACTTGGAGGAAAATAATTTAAATCAGAAACTAAGTTGTATTACAGCGGAATATTGTTTCATAGAAACAGAAATAAGCTTAAGTAAAAACATACATATGTTTTAAATTAAAATTCCACTTTCAAGTAATTACTTTCTGTAGTGATAGAATTAAATAAAATCATTCTCACAAACGATTTTAATATAATAAATGTATATTGTTATTTAATCCATGAACTTGAAGGAAAATAATTTGAATCAGAAACTAAGCATAATTGTATTACAGCGGAATATTGTTCCATAGAAACGGAAATAAACTTAAGTAAAAATATACATATGTTTTAAATTGAAATTCTACTATCAAGTAATTACGTTCTATAGTGATAGAATTAAATAAAATTATACTCATAATTAGTCTCATAAATGATTTTAATGTAATAAGTGTATGCTGTTATTTAATCAACGAACTTTAAAGAAAATAATTTAAGTCGTAATCTAAGTATAATTGTATTACAGCGGAATATTGTTTCATGAAAGCGGAAATAAGCTTAAGTAAAAACATACATATGTTGTAAATTAAAATTCTACTTTCAAGTAATTGCTTTTTGTAGTGATAGAATTAAATAAAATTATACTTATAATTAATCTTATAAATGATTTTAATATAATAAATGTATGCTGTTATTTAATCAACGAACTTGAAGGCAAATAATTTAAATCATATTCTAAGTATAATTGTATTACAGCGAAATATTGGTTCATAGAAACGGAAATAAGCTTAAATAAAACAAACATATGCCTTAAATTAAAATTATACTTTCAAGTAATTGCTTTCAATAGTAATAGAATTGAATATTATTCTTTTAAACGACATTGATGTGAAAAAAAATTACATTATTCTATTAAAACACTTCAGAGAAACTAAATGAAATTGATATTATTGCGTTAAATTATTTATAGTCAAACGTCATTAAAGTATTGCATAAAAATTTCACTTTTAAGTAATTGCATTCAATGAGGAGGACAAATTTCGCGAAAATAAATTGAAATTAAAATAATAGTGTTATTGTGAATAACAAAACTTTCGAGAGGCTTAAAAAATCATTTGAACGTATGTTTCGTTGTGTAAAAGAAAACCAATTTTCAAATGCGCTTAAAAATAAGCAGACTCACGCCAAAATTGATTAAAACGGAATATTCTTGCTGTATGATGATAAATTTTCAGAATAAGAAAATGATACCAAGTAAATTTTAATATCCTCTTTTAAATGGAAAAGCATGGCTCCAGAAACGTTTTAGACTAAGGAAAGAAGATGTTATGTTCAATTACGGGAATTAAAACTCCTACTCAAAAAGCTTTTATCTTAATTATCTAATTCTAAATAGAAAATGGAAATAGTGAAAGCATAGAAAATGTACTTAAAAAAGAAAAGAATTTGGCTACACTTTAATTCAGTTTCATTTAAAAGTTTTCCGTCATTTTCTTTGTTTTTCTATATTTTTATTTCCCGAGTTTTAAGAGTTTTCGTATGAGTTGTTTTCCAGGGGAGGGAGTGGGGTGTAAGGGCGTAGGGGATTAGAAATGAATAATGGACGTTATGATTGAAGATGCTGATTGCGTTCTAAACTAAAAGAATTTGGCGATTATTTTTAATTCATTTCTCTTAAATAGTCTTCAATTATTTTTAGAGATATTTATATTGATGATCGGTTTTGGATGTGAAAATATGCCTCTTGGCATTTTCTTCATCTTTTGTTGACGCTGAGATGCTCAATACTTTAAACTATGCATACATTCTTTAATAGCTTTGACTATGTCTGATAAAAATATTTGTTTCACGCTGTCATTAGACATTATACTTTGCCCTTTACGAAAGTTTTTAAGCTCATGGAAACAATTTTGAGTATAAATAACAATCACAACAAAGTTTGATTAAAAGAGAATGTTTAAACATTTGTAGTTTGGAACTAAACTATATCTATCTATCTAATCTCTCTCTGTATATATATATATACATACAATGAAACCTTCTGTTATTGACACTCCTGCAAAACGGACGCCTCTCAATACGGACATATTTTTAATTTCCCGGGAATCTTCTATGAATAAATCATTATGTACATTCTCCGCAAAGCGGACACTCCCGTAACCGGACGCGGACAGTCATTTTGGCCCTGATACGCTATTTTCTTTAATCTGACACTACTTTTTCTAAATTTGAAAAAAGAACAATTGTTGCTTTAAATTGCAAGCTAAAAAAATGCAACTTTTCACCTTTTTTAAAGCATGTAAATAAAACTTTTTGCCTTATCCATAACTAAAAATATTGTTAAGCTATTTCACCACCGAAAAATCAATCTTTCTCCTGTCACCTTGCCTTATCTTTGTAAAGAAAGGAGAGAAAATGGTACTGCACTCCTGAAATAATTCTGACATCGGCATCTTTTGATCTTTTCATCTGGACCACA